>NC_092335.1:174337500-174580000 GCF_046630445.1 Rutidosis leptorrhynchoides
TCATACTCATTTCGCCCAAACTAGGTCAACATTACTTTTTTGACCCATTTTAATACTTAAACTTACAATTTTAGTCAAACATGACCCATTTACAATTCTTCCTTCAATTACAAGTGCATTAGTGACTAAAAACACCATTTAACACTTACAACTCCAAATCATAAGACCAAACCCTAGATTATGGCTATTTAGGGTTTCCTTTTATCACTTAACCCAAATCCACCCATATTACCCCCAAATGGGTCTTACAAGTTCCAAATGAACCAAACCCTAGCATAAACTAATTAAAACTCAAAACATGGAGTTAGGACTTACCAACACTATCCTCTTGTAGCTAAGAACAAGGAGAACGACTTTAATTCTTGTTCCAAGGTTTGATTCACCAATCTCCACTCTCAAATCTCACTTGAAATCAAATGGGTTTTTAAGTTTTAAGAGTAAATGGAGAAACAAAAGCGAAAATGAAAATGAATAAAGTGGATAAGTGGTGGAGATTTAGTGCTCCAATCAGATCTAGACGTAAAATGACAATTTTGCCCTTGAACCACTTATTTTTAAAAAAAAATCCAAAACCAGTTCACCCAGTGGGTCGCGGCGCGGCCCCAATTGTCGCGGCGCGGTGTTTAACCTATTTTACGAGCTTTCTTAAATCATTCCTGACTCAGATTCTAGTTATTTGTCGTGACGCGACCTCATTCTCCGCGGCGCGACATATAAAAGAAAACTCGACCCTTCTTATCATGCCTCCTGACTCTGGTTTGAGTTCAATGTGGCGGCGCGACAAAGGCTTCCGCGGCGCGACAATTGCCTTCAACTGAGCCATTCGACAACCTACACAACTTAACGATTTATTCAACTTGTAAACTTTGTTTACGCTTCCTATGCACGTCTAAACTTCATATTTTAGTCTCACAAGACTTAACATCAACAAAGACTCATGCATACACCTATACACGCGTATATTCTAAACATATATATATATATATATACATATATATATATATATACACATACATATTTGTATACATATATTTACACAATAACTAATACATAGGTCTTTTAATCATATAAATGAGCAAGTTATAAGCGTACTAATAATTACATTTGTACCTTTAAATATGTACGAGAAAAACGGGATGTTACAACTTTCCCCTACTTGAATCGGAGCGCGTCCTCGCGATCCAAGCCGCATGACAATCCGGAAGATAAACCAACACGAATTCTTCGGGCTCCCATGTAAACTCGGAACCTTTACTACGATGCTATTGAACTTTAAAAGTTCTTACTTCTTTATTTCTCAACCTTTTGACCTTCTCATCGAGTATGGCAATCGGCTCCTCAATATATTCTAACTTATTGTTTAGCTCTATCTCGTCTAATGCCACCCAAGATGAATCATCCGCAAGACACTTACGGAGATGGAAAACGTGAAATGTATTATGGATCCCCGCAAAATCTTCGGGTAATTCCAAACGATACGCAACTTCACCAACACGAGCTAGAATTTTAAAAGGACTAATAAACCGAGGAGCTAACTTTCCCCATTTTCGAAACCGAATAATACCTTTCCATGGCGAAACCTTAAGCATCACCATGTCACCTTCTTGAAATTTGATCGTTCGTCTACGCTTGTCGGCTTACGAATTTTGTCTATCTTGCGCCTTTTTCAAATGATCCCGAATCATATCAATCTTACTATTCGTTTCTAAGACCAAATCGGTACTCCCGATTTCTTTTTGACCAATTTCACCCCAACAAATCGGAGTTCGGCACCTCTGCCCATAAAGCATCTCGTAAGGTGGCATCCCGATACTAGTATGATAACTATTATTGTACGAGAATTTCACCAAAGGTAAGTGCTCATCCCAACTACCACCGAAATCAATAATACACGCCCATAACATATCCTCCAATGTTTGATTCGTACGTTTGGTTTGACAGTCCGTTTGAGGATGATACGTCGTGCTCAATTTCAATTGTGTACCCATATCTTCGTGAAACTTCTCCCAAAACTGAGATGTAAAACGGGTATCTCTATCCGAAATAATAGATATAGGAACCCCGTGTCTCGCTATCACCTCTTTGATAAACAACTTAGCCAAAGTCTCTGATGATATCGCTTCTCGGATGGGAAGAAACAACGCACTCTTCGTCAATCGATCAACTATCACCCAAATCGAATCGAATCGGGTTCTCGCCGTCTTTGGTAACTTTGTGATAAAATCCATGGTAATGTGCTCCCATTTCCACTTCGGGATTTCTAACGGTTGTAACTTACCATACGGCTTTTGGTGTTTGGCTTTAACTTGCAAACACGTGACACATTGCTCAACATACTTAACAACATCACGTTTCATGCCCGGCCACCAATAATCCTTTCTCAAATCGAGATACATTTTCGTAGCGCCAGATGAACGGAATACTTTTACTTATGTGCTTCATCAAGTAGCACTCATCGATAATCCCCCATCTTAGGCACCCACACTCTTCCTTGAAAAGACAACAAACCACGCGAACCAATAGTAATGAATTCCGCTTGCCCCACAATTCGTTCCGCATGCTTGTTGTGAACGTAAGCTTCAATTTGAATCACACCAAGTTTTTCAAGAAAATCGTTAGTAATAATCATACGTAATGATCCTACTCGTATCGCCGGATGTTGACTCTTTCGACTTAATGCATCCGCGACCACATTCGCCTTGCCCGGATGATAAAGTATTTCACAATCATAATATTTTACTACATCCATCCACCTACATTGACAATAATTCAAATCTCTTTGATTGAAAAGATGTTTCAAACTCTTGTGATCCGAATAAATCGTACACTTGACACCATACATGTAGTGACCCGAACTTTTCCATGTTTATATATATATTAAATGAAATTGTTATTTACATGATTAAGTGTTTCCAACATGTTAAGCAATCAAACTTGTTAAGACTTGATTAATTGAAATAGGTTTCATATAGACAATTGACCACCCAAGTTGACCGGTGATTTACGAACGTTAAAACTTGTAAAAACTATATGATGACATATATATGGTTATATATATAGTTAACATGATTTTATTATAAGTATGTATCTCATTAGGTATTTTAACAATGAGTTATATACATAAAGATGAGACTATTAATTTAAGAAACTCGAAAACGATATATATAACGATTATCGTTATAACAACGTCTTACTAGGTACATATGAATCATATTAAGATATTGATACAATTGGTTAATTATGTTAAATGATAAGTAAATATATTATTAAGTGTATTAACAATGAAATACATATGTAAAAATAAGACTACTAACTTAATGATTTCGAAACGAGACATATATGTAACGATTATCGTTGTAACGACATTTAACTGTATATATATCATACTAAGATGTATTATATATCATAATATCATGATAATATAACAACTTAACATCTCATTTGTTATAATAAACAATGGGTTAACAACATTCAACAAGATCGTTAACCTAAAGGTTTCAAAACAACATTTACATGTAACGACTAACGATGACTTAACGACTCAGTTAAAATGTATATACATGTAGTGTTTTAATATGTATTCATACACTTTTGAAAGACTTCAAGACACTTATCAAAATACTTCTACTTAACAAAAATGCTTACAATTACATCCTCGTTCAGTTTCATCAACAATTCTACTCGTATGCACCCGTATTCGTACTCGTACATTACACAGCTTTTAGATGTATGTACTATTGGTATATACACTCCAATGATCAGCTCTTAGCAGCCCATGTGAGTCACCTAACACATGTGGGAACCATCATTTGGCAACTAGCATGAAATATCTCATAAAATTACAAAAATATGAGTAATCATTCATGACTTATTTACATGAAAACAAAATTACATATCCTTTATATCTAATCCATACACCAACGACCAAAAATACCTACAAACACTTTCATTCTTCAATTTTATTCATCTAATTGATCTCTCTCAAGTTTTATCTTCAAGTTCTAAGTGTTCTTCATAAATTCCAAAAGTTCTAGTTTCATAAAATCAAGAATACTTCCAAGATTGCAAGTTTACTTCCAAGTTTTCTAAATCCATTCCAAGTAATCATCCAAGATCAAGAAACCTTTGTTACTTACAGTAGGTTATCTTTCTAATACAAGGTAATAATCATATTCAAATTTTAATTCAATTTCTATAACTATAACAATCATATTTCGAGTGGAAATCTTACTTGAAATTGTTTTCGTGTCATGATTCTGCTTCAAGAACTTTCAAGCCATCCAAGGATCCGTTGAAGCTAGATCCATTTTTCTCATTTCCAGTAGGTTTATCCAAGGAACTTGAGGTAGTAATGATGTTCATAACATCATTCGATTCATACATATAAAGCTATCTTATTCGAAGGTTTAAACTTGTAATCACTAGAACATAGTTTAGTTAATTCTAAACTTCTTCGCAAATAAAAGTTAATCCTTCTAACTTGACTTTTAAAATCAACTAAACACATGTTCTATATCTATATGATATGCTAACTTAATGATTTAAAACCTGGAAACACGAAAAACACCGTAAGACCGGATTTACGCCGTCGTAGTAACACCGCGGGCTGTTTTGGGTTAGTTAATTAAAAACTATGATAAACTTTGATTTAAAAGTTGTTATTCTGAGAAAATTATTTTTATTATGAACATGAAACTATATCCTAAAATTATGGTTAAACTCAAAGTGGAAGTATGTTTTCTAAAATGGTCATCTAGACGTCGTTCTTTCGACTGAAATGACTACCTTTACAAAAACGACTTTTAACTTATTTTTCCTACTATAAACCTATACTTTTTCTGTTTATATTCATAAAATAGAGTTCAATATGAAACCATAGTAATTTGATTCACTCAAAACGGATTTAAAATGAAGAAGTTATGGGTAAAACAAGATTGGATAATTTTTCTCATTTTAGCTACGTGAAAATTGGTAACAAATCTATTCCAACCATAACTTAATCAACTTGTATTGTATATTATGTAATCTTGAGATACCATAGACACGTATACAATGTTTCGACTTATCATGTCGACACATCTATATATATTTCGGAACAACCATAGACACTCTATATGTGAATGTTGGAGTTAGCTATACAGGGTTGAGGTTGATTCCAAAATATATATAGTTTGAGTTGTGATCAATACTGAGATACGTATACACTGGGTCGTGGATTGATTCAAGATAATATTTATCGATTTATTCCTGTACATCCAACTGTGGACAACTAGTTGTAGGTTACTAACGAGGACAGCTGACTTAATAAACTTAAAACATCAAAATATATTAAAAGTGTTGTAAATATATTTTGAACATACTTTGATATATATGTATATATTGTTATAGGTTCATGAATCAACCAGTGGCCAAGTCTTACTTCCCGACGAAGTAAAAATCTGTGAAAGTGAGTTATAGTCCCACTTTTAAAATCTAATATTTTTGGGATGAGAATACATGCATGTTTTATAAATGATTTACAAAATAGACACAAGTACGTGAAACTACATTCTATGGTTGAATTATCGAAATCGAATATGCCCCTTTTTATTAAGTCTGGTAATCTAAGAATTAGGGAACAGACACCCTAATTGACGCGAATCCTAAAGATAGATCTATTGGGCCCAACAAGCCCCATCCAAAGTACCGGATGCTTTAGTACTTCGAAATTTATATCATATCCGAAGGGTGTCCCGGAATGATGGGGATATTCTTATATATGCATCTTGTTAATGTCGGTTACCAGGTATTCACCATATGAATGATTTTTATCTCTATGTATGGGATGTGTATTGAAATATGAAATCTTGTGGTCTATTGTTACGATTTGATATATATAGGTTAAACCTATAACTCACCAACATTTTTGATGACGTTTAAAGCATGTTTATTCTCAGGTGAATACTAAGAGCTTCCGCTGTTGCATACTAAAATAAGGACAAGATTTGGAGTCCATGTTTGTATGATATTGTGTAAAAACTGCATTCAAGAAACTGATTTCGATGTAACATATTTGTATTGTAAACCATTATGTAATGGTCGTGTGTAAACAGGATATTTTAGATTATCATTATTTGATAATCTACGTAAAGCTTTTTAAACCTTTATTTATGAAATAAAGGTTATGGTTTGTTTTAAAAATGAATGCAGTCTTTGAAAAACGTCTCATATAGAGGTCAAAACCTCGCAACGAAATCAATTAATATGGAACGTTTTTAATCAATAAGAACGGGACATTTCAGTTGGTATCCGAGCGTTGGTCTTAGAGAACCAGAAAATTTGCATTAGTGTGTCTTATCGAGTTTGTTAGGATGCATTAGTGAGTCTGGACTTCGACCGTGTTTTCTTTAAAAATGATTGCTTAACATTTTTGTTGGAAACTATATATTATTAACATGTATATCATTTTTGTTTGATATTGTGTGATAGATGTCTACCTCTAGCACAAATCCCATTGACTCACCTAATAATAACGAACAGTCGAATATATATTGGACTGATTCACAAATTCCCGAAGAAGAACCGGAAGAAGAATCAGAACCGGAAGAAGAATCAGAACCGGAAGAGGAGGAACCGGAGGAGGAAATAGAACCGGTGGGGGAAATAATAAAACGGTTAAGTAAAAGAAAATCCTCAACCAACCGACCAAGGTTAATTATGGTCAGTGGTGTTTCCGCCAAGGAAGCAAAATATTGGGAGGATTACCAATTCTCCGATGAATCGGATTCCGACGAGAATTCTGATGATGTTATAGAAATTACCCCAACTGAATTTAAAAAGGCAAAAGAAAATAATAAGGGAAAGGGCATAAAAATAGAGAAATCTAATTCCAACCCCGATGAACTTTATATGTATCGTCAACCCCCGAAGCCCTTAAGTTGCAACAATGACCCGGGAACCTCTAAACCACCAGGTTTTTCTAAACCGTTGTGGAAAACGACAGCTCGTATTAGGGGAACATCATATATCCCTAGAAACTTGGCAAAACGAACCAAAACCGAAGAAGAAGAAACGAGCGAGTCGGAATAAGATAGTTGTATTCGTGTGGTGTAATATATGTAATATAGTGTGCTTATGCTTTATGATATATGTAAAAATTGCAT
The DNA here is from genome assembly GCF_046630445.1 of Rutidosis leptorrhynchoides. NCBI lineage: Eukaryota > Viridiplantae > Streptophyta > Magnoliopsida > Asterales > Asteraceae > Rutidosis > Rutidosis leptorrhynchoides. Next base: position 174,344,643 of record NC_092335.1, read on the forward strand.
GTATTAATAAGTATTTTTTTTTATGAATCTAACTCTTGTCTATTTTACAGTATAAAAACACAAAATGGATAGACAACCCAATATTTTAAGAGACCTACCCGGAGACATGATTGATGAAATCTTGTCTGGAGTCGGTCAGAATTTTTCGGCACAACTATTTACGGCGAAATCAGTTTGTAAGACATTCGAAGAACGTTCCAAGAATGTCTTGGTTTATAAGAGACTTTCGTTTGAAAGATGGGGGATATCACATTGGGAAACCCATAAGTTACGATGTGTTTACTTTGACGCATATATTGCGGGGAACCCAAATGCTATTTTACGCAACGGGTTAAGAAATTATTTTGACTCAATGTATCCGAATATAGGACTTCATGATTTAGAAAAAGCGGCTAACATGCAACATAAAGAAGCATGCTATGTTTACGGGTTAGTAATGTTCGCTTCTCACCAAAGTGAGAAAAAGAACATCGGGCTACAACTATTAAACAAAACATTCCCACAAGTGACGGAGTCGGTAATTGGGGTAAGAAATGAGGTTTTTAGGTTATTACGAGACTGTTGGTCATTACGTAACCATCGTCCCTTTGACGACGTTACAACACGCTGTCTTATCAACGGCCATAACGGTTATGTTCCACAAGACCAAGGATGGGAAGTAGTTCTAGTAAAACCAGAATGCATGACTTGTTTCTGGACGTATGAATTACGTGTCTTTATTGCCTTTGCTGAACGACTTGTGTACTAGCTAGAATTATCTTCACAACTATCTTGTATCAAAGTTATTGTGTGCTATATTTCATGCTTTATGTAAAATAAGCGGTATTGTAAGTTTGTAAAATATTGTATAAAAGTTTGAACGCGAAATATTATTATAATCAGTTTTTCATATAGAATTGTAGTAGTTGAATTGTATATTAGCCACTAAGTATGAACTTAACGGGTAGGTACTACCCGAATTTAAACTTATAAAACGCTAATATGAAGAAAAAGCTTTTATAAATGAGTTCATATTATGCTACGAAATACTATTAACTACTCTTAATATTCTGTATGATTAACTTGTTCCATTTGACTATTTTGAAGGAAATGGCACCGACTACTCGACACACCGTGAATATGAATGAAGAGGAATTCCGTACTTTTCTAGCTTCAAACATAGCCGCAGTACAGGCTGCGCTACATACCAACAATAACCTTGGATCTAGCAGTACAGGAAATCGTGTAGGATACACCTACAAAGAATTCACTGCCTGCAAACCTTTGGAATTTGATGGAACCGAAGGACCGATCGGATTGAAACGGTGGACCGAGAAGGTCGAATCGGTGTTTGCCATAAGTAAGTGTACTGAAGAGGACAAAGTGAAGTATGCTACGCATACCTTCACAGGTTCTGCGTTAACATGGTGGAATACCTATCTAGAGCAAGTGGGACAAGATGATGTGTACGCACTACCGTGGTCAGCATTTAAGCACTTAATGAACGAGAAGTACCGTCCCAGAACCGAGGTCAATAAGCTCAAGACAGAACTTAGAGGGTTACGAACCCAAGGATTTGATATTACCACGTACGAAAGACGATTCACAGAATTGTGCCTATTGTGTCCGGGAGCGTTCGAATATGAGGAAGAGAAGATTGACGCATTTGTGAAAGGATTACCGGAAAGAATCCAAGAAGATATAATTTCACACGAGCCCGCCTCCATACAATAGGCATGTAGAATGGCTCACAAACTAGTGAACCAGATTGAAGAAAGAATTAAAGAACAGACTGCTGAAGAGGCCAATGTGAAGCAAGTCAAAAGAAAGTGGGAGGAAAACGGTGATAAGAATCACCAATACAACAACAACAACAATTACAACAATAATCGCAACAATTATCCCAACAATCGCAACTACAACAAACGGCCCAACAACAACAACAACAACAACAACAACATCAACAGCAACTACAACAATCATCCCAACAACAATAACAACAGCAACAATAACAACAATCAGAAGCAGCTATGCCAAAGGTGTGAAAAGTATCACTCAGGGTTCTGCACCAAATTTTGCAACAAGTGTAAAAGAAATGGTCATAGCGCGGCGAAGTGTGAGGTCTATGGACCAGGGGTTAACAGAACAAAAGGAACAAATGGTGTCGGAACGAGTAATGGCGGAGCAAGTAGTGTCGGAGCAAGTTATGCCAATGTAGTTTGTTATAAATGTGGAAAACCGGGCCACAATATTAGAAATTGCCCGAACCAGGAGAACACGAATGGACAAGGTCGCGGAAGAGTTTTCAATATTAATGCGGCAGAGGCACAGGAAGACCCGGAGCTTGTTACGGGTACGTTTCTTATTGACAATAAATCTACTTACGTTTTATTTGATTCGGGTGCGGATCGAAGCTATATGAGTAGAGATTTTTGTGCTAAATTAAGTTGTCCATTGACGCCATTGGATAGTAAATTTTTACTCGAATTAGCAAATGGTAAATTAATTTCAGCAGATAATATGTGCCGGAATCGAGAAATTAAACTGGGTAGCGAAATATTTAAGATTGATTTGATACCAGTAGAGTTAGGGAGTTTTGATGTAATAGTTGGCATGGACTGGCTGAAGAAGGTGAAAGCAGAGATCGTATGTTATAAAAATGCAATTCACATTGTACGAGAAGAAGGAGAACCCTTAATGGTGTACGGAGAAAAGAGCAACGCAAAGTTAAATCTTATTAGTAACATGAAGGCACAAAAACTAATAAGAAAAGGTTGCTATGCTGTTCTAGCACACGTCGAGAAAGTACAAACTGAAGAAAAGAGCATCAATGATGTTCCCGTCGCAAAAGAATTTCCCGGATGTATTTCCGAAAGAATTACCGGGACTACCTCCACATCGATCTGTTGAATTTCAAATAGATCTTGTACCAGGAGCTGCACCAATAGCTCGTGCTCCTTATAGACTCGCACCCAGCAAGATGAAAGAACTGCAAAGCCAACTGCAAGAACTATTAGAACGTGGTTTCATTCGACCAAGCACATCACCATGGGGAGCTCCTGTTTTGTTTGTCAAGAAGAAGGATGGTACATTTAGGTTGTGTATTGACTACAGAGAGTTGAACAAACTTACCATCAAAAACCGTTATCCACTGCCGAGAATTGACGACTTATTTGATCAACTACAAGGCTCGTCGGTTTATTCGAAGATCGATTTACATTCTGGATATCATCAAATGCGAGTAAAGGAGGATGATATTCCAAAAACTGCTTTTAGGACGCGTTATGGTCATTACGAGTTTATGGTTATGCCGTTTGGATTGACTAACGCACCAGCTGTGTTCATGGACCTTATAAACCGAGTGTGTAGGCCATATCTTGACAATTTTGTCATTGTTTTCATCGATGACATACTTATTTACTCAAAGAATGATCAAGAGCACGAAGAACATTTGAGAAAAGTGCTAGAAGTATTGAGGAAAGAAAAACTGTACGCTAAGTTTTCAAAGTGTGCATTTTGGTTGGAAGAAGTTCAATTCCTCGGTCACATAGTGAACAAAGAAGGTATCCAGGTGTACCCGGCAAAGATCGAAACCGTTGAAAAGTGGAAAACCCCAAAAACTCCGAAGCATATACGTCAATTTTTAGGATTGGCTGAATACTACAGAAGATTCATCCAAGATTTCTCCAAAATAGCAAAACCCTTGACTGTATTAACGCATAAAGGGAAGAAATTTGAATGGAAGGATGAACAAGAGAAGGCGTTTCAATTATTAAAGAAAAAGCTAACTACGGCACCTATATTGTCATTGCCTGAAGGGAATGATTATTTTGTGATTTATTGTGACGCATCAAAGCAAGGTCTCGGTTGTGTATTAATGCAACGGACGAAGGTGATTGCTTATGCGTCTAGACAATTGAAGATTCACGAGAAAAATTATACGACGCATGATTTGGGATTAGGCGCGGTTGTTTTTGCATTAAAGACTTGGAGGTACTACTTATATGGGGTCAAAAGTATTATATATACCGACCACAAAAGTCTTCAGCACATATTTAATCAGAAACAACTGAATATGAGGCAGCGTAGGTGGATTGAATTGTTGAATGATTACGACTTTGAGATTCGTTACCACCCGGGGAAGGCAAATGTGGTAGCCGACGCCTTGAGCAGGAAGGACAGAGAACCCATTCGAGTAAAATCTATGAATATAATGATTCACAATAACCTTACTACTCAAATAAAGGAGGCGCAACAAGGTGTTTTAAAAGAGGGAAATTTAAAGGATGAAATACCCAAAGGATCGGAGAAGCATCTTAATATCCGGGAAGACGGAACCCAGTATAGGGCTGAAAGAATTTGGGTACCAAAATTTGGAGATATGAGAGAAATGGTACTTAGAGAAGCTCATAAAACCAGATACTCAATACATCCTGGAACGGGGAAGATGTACAAGGATCTCAAGAAACATTTCTGGTGGCCAGGTATGAAAGCCGATATTGCAAAATACGTAGGAGAATGTTTGACGTGTTCTAAGGTCAAAGCTGAACATCAGAAACCATCAGGTCTACTACAACAACCTGAAATCCCGGAATGGAAATGGGAAAACATTACCATGGATTTCATTACTAAATTGTCAAGGACTGCAAGTGGTTATGATACTATTTGGGTAATAGTTGATCGTCTCACCAAGTCAGCACACTTCCTGCCAATAAGAGAAGATGACAAGATGGAGAAGTTAGCACGACTGTATTTGAAGGAAGTCATCTCCAGACATGGAATACCAATCTCTATTATCTCTGATAGGGATGGCAGATTTATTTCAAGATTCTGGCAGACATTACAGCAAGCATTGGGAACTCGTCTAGATATGAGTACTGCCTATCATCCACAAACTGATGGGCAGAGCGAAAGGACGATACAAACGCTTGAAGACATGCTACGAGCTTGTGTTATTGATTTCGGAAACAGTTGGGATCGACATCTACCGTTAGCAGAATTTTCCTACAACAACAGCTACCATTCAAGCATTGAGATGGCGCCGTTTGAAGCAGTTTATGGTAGAAAGTGCAGGTCTCCAATTTGTTGGAGTGAAGTGGGGGATAGACAGATTACGGGTCCGGAGATAATACAAGAAACTACCGAGAAAATCATCCAAATTCAACAAAGATTGAAAACCGCCCAGAGTCGACAAAAGAGCTACGCGGACAGTAAAAGAAAAGATATAGAGTTTGAAATTGGAGAAATGGTCATGCTTAAGGTTTTACCTTGGAAAGGCGTTGTTCGATTTGGTAAACGGGGGAAACTAAATCCAAGGTACATTGGACCATTCAAGATTATAGATCGTGTCGGACCAGTAGCTTACCAACTGGAGCTACCTCAACAACTCGCGGCTGTACATAACACTTTCCACATCTCAAATTTGAAGAAATGTTTTGCTAAAGAAGATCTCCCTATTCCGTTGGACGAAATCCAAATCAATGAAAAACTTCAATTCATTGAAGAACCCGTCGAAATAATGGATCGTGAGGTTAAGAGACTTAAACAAAACAAGATACCGATTGTTAAGGTTCGATGGAATGCTCGTAGAGGACCCGATTTCACCTGGGATCATGAAGATCAGATGAAGAAGAAATACCCGCATTTATTTCCAGAAGATACGTCAACACCTCCAACTGCTTAAAATTTCGGGACGAAATTTATTTAACGGGTAGGTACTGTAGTGACCCGAACTTTTCCATGTTTATATATATATTAAATGAAATTGTTATTTACATGATTAAGTGTTTCCAACATGTTAAGCAATCAAACTTGTTAAGACTTGATTAATTGAAATAGGTTTCATAGAGACAATTGACCACTCAAGTTGACCGGTGATTCACGAACGTTAAAACATGTAAAAACTATACGATAACATATATATGGTTATATATATAGTTAACATGATTTTATTATAAGTATGTATCTCATTAGGTATTTTAACAATGAGTTATATACATAAAGATGAGACTATTAATTTAAGAAACTCGAAAACGATATATATAACGATTATCGTTATAACAACGTCTTACTAGGTACATATGAATCATATTAAGATATTGATACACTTGGTTAATTATGTTAAATGATAAGTAAATATATTATTAAGTGTATTAACAATGAAATACATATGTAAAAATAAGACTACTAACTTAATGATTTCGAAACGAGACATATATGTAACGATTATCGTTGTAACGACATTTAGCTGTATATATATCATACTAAGATGTATTATATATCATAATATCATGATAATATAACAATTTAACATCTCATTTGTTATAATAAACAATGGGTTAACAACATTCAACAAGATCGTTAACCTAAAGGTTTCAAAACAACATTTACATGTAACGACTAACGATGACTTAACGACTCAGTTAAAATGTATATACATGTAGTGTTTTAATATGTATTCATACACTTTTGAAAGACTTAAAGACACTTATCAAAATACTTCTACTTAACAAAAATGCTTACAATTACATCCTCGTTCAGTTTCATCAACAATTCTACTCGTATGCACCCGTATTCGTACTCGTACAATACACAGCTTTTAGATGTTTGTACTATTGGTATATACACTCCAATGATCAGATCTTAGCAGCCCATGTGAGTCAACTAACACATGTGAGAACCATCATTTGGCAACTAGCATGAAATATCTCATAAAATTACAAAAATATGAGTAATCATTCATGACTTATTTACATGAAAACAAAATTACATATCCTTTATATCTAATCCATACACCAACGACCAAAAACACCTACAAACACTTTAATTCTTCAATATTCTTCATCTAATTGATCTCTCTCAAGTTCTATCTTCAAGTTCTAAGTGTTCTTCAAAAATTCCAAAAGTTCTAGTTTCATAAAATCAAGAATACTTCCAAGATTGCAAGTTTACTTCCAAGTTTTCTAAATCCATTCCAAGTAATCATCCAAGATCAAGAAACCTTTGTTACTTACAGTAGGTTATCTTTCTAATACAAGGTAAAAATCATATTCAAACTTTAATTCAATTTCTATAACTATAACAATCTTATTTCGAGCGGAAATCTTACTTGAAATTGTTTTCGTGTCATGATTCTGCTTCAAGAACTTTCAAGCCATCCAAGGATCCTTTGAAGCTAGATCCATTTTTCTCATTTTAAGTAGGTTTATCCAAGGAACTTGAGGTAGTAATGATGTTCATAACATCATTCGATTCATACATATAAAGCTATCTTATTCGAAGGTTTAAACTTGTAATCACTAGAACATAGTTTAGTTAATTCTAAACTTGTTCGCAAATAAAAGTTAATCCTTCTAACTTGACTTTTAAAATCAACTAAACACATGTTCTATATCTATATGATATGCTAACTTAATGATTTAAAACCTGAAAACACGAAAAACACCGTAAAACTGGATTTACGCCGTCGTAGTAACACCGCGGGCTGTTTTGGGTTAGTTAATTAAAAACTATGATAAACTTTGATTTAAAAGTTGTTATTCTGAGAAAATGATTTTTATTATGAACATGAAACTATATCCAAAAATTATGGTTAAACTCAAAGTGGAAGTATGTTTTCTAAAATGGTCATCTAGACGTCGTTCTTTCGACTGAAATGACTACCTTTACAAAAATGACTTGTAACTTATTTTTATGACTATAAACCTATACTTTTTCTGTTTAGATTCATAAAATAGAGTTCAATATGAAACCATAGCAATTTGATTCACTCAAAACGGATTTAAAATGAAGAAGTTATGGGTAAAACAAGATTGGATAATTTTTCTCATTTTAGCTACGTGAAAATTGGTAACAAATCTATTCCAACCATAACTTAATCAACTTGTATTGTATATTATGTAATCTTGAGATACCATAGACACGTATACAATGTTTCAACCTATCATGTCGACACATCTATATATATTTCAGAACAACCATAGACACTCTATATGTGAATGTTGGAGTTAGCTATACAGGGTTGAGGTTGATTCCAAAATATATATAGTTTGAGTTGTGATCAATACTGAGATACGTATACACTGGGTCGTGGATTGATTCAAGATAATATTTATCGATTTATTTCTGTACATCTAACTGTGGACAACTAGTTGTAGGTTACTAACGAGGACAGCTGACTTAATAAACTTAAAACATCAAAATATATTAAAAGTGTTGTAAATATATTTTGAACATACTTTGATATATATGTATATATTGTTATAGGTTCGTGAATCAACCAGTGGCCAAGTCTTACTTCCCGATGAAGTAAAAATCTGTGAAAGTGAGTTATAGTCCCACTTTTAAAATCTAATATTTTTGGGATGAGAATACATGCAGGTTTTATAAATGATTTACAAAATAGACACAAGTACGTGAAACTACATTCTATGGTTGAATTATCGAAATCGAATATGCCCCTTTTTATTAAGTCTGGTAATCTAAGAATTAGGGAACAGACACCCTAATTGACGCGAATCCTAAAGATAGATCTATTGGGCCCAACAAGCCCCATCCAAAGTACCGGATGCTTTAGTACTTCGAAATTTATATCATATCCGAAGGGTGTCCCGGAATGATGGGGATATTCTTATATATGCATCTTGTTAATGTCGGTTACCAGGTATTCACCATATGAATGATTTTTATCTCTATGTATGGGATGTGTATTGAAATATGAAATCTTGTGGTCTATTGTTACGATTTGATATATATAGGTTAAACCTATAACTCACCAACATTTTTGTTGACGTTTAAAGCCTGTTTATTCTCAGGTGAATACTAAGAGCTTCCGCTGTTGCATACTAAAATAAGGACAAGATTTGGAGTCCATGTTTGTATGATATTGTGTAAAAACTGCATTCAAGAAACTGATTTCGATGTAACATATTTGTATTGTAAACCATTATGTAATGGTCGTGTGTAAACAGGATATTTTAGATTATCATTATTTGATAATCTACGTAAAGCTTTTTAAACCTTTATTTATGAAATAAAGATTATGGTTTGTTTTAAAAATGAATGCAGTCTTTGAAAAACGTCTCATATAGAGGTCAAAACCTCGCAACGAAATCAATTAATATGGAACGTTTTTAATCAATAAGAACGGGACATTTCAATACAAGTAATGGTGCTAAATTTTCAACGCACGCACAACCGCTGCTAACTCAAGATCATGAGTCGGATATCTCATTTCGTGTTCCTTTAATTGTCGAGAGGCGTAAGTGATGACTTTACCTCTTTGCATTAGAACACACCCGAGCCCATTTAGAGAGGCATCACAATACACCGTCATGTTTTCCACACCTTCCGGCAACACTAACACCGGAGCTTGACACAATTTCTCTTTTAGCAATTGAAAAGCAATTTCTTGCTCATTCTCCCAATTAAATCTCGCACTCTTCCTCGTCAATTTTGTCAACGAAGAAGCGATCTTAGAAAAGTCTTGGATAAACCGACGATAATAACCGGCCAATCCGAGAAAACTTCGGATTTCCGTAGGTGTAGTCGGTCGTCCCCAACTCTTTACCATCTCAATCTTCCCCGGATCTACTTGAATACCATTTTCGTTCACGATATGGCCAACGAATTGAACTTGCCTTAGCCAAAATTCACATTTAGAGAATTTAGCATACAACTTCTCCTTCTGTAACGTCTTTAACACACTCCGTAAATGATGTTCATGTTCCTTCATACTCTTCGAATAGACAAGTATGTCGTCAATGAACACAATTACCGACTTGTCCAACATAGGTTGGCACACTCGGTTTATAAGGTCCATGAATGCCACCGGTGCATTCGTAAGACCAAAAGGCATAACTACGAATTCAAAATGCCCGTAACGCGTTTGAAAAGCCGTTTTCTCAATATCTTCCTCACGGACCCGCATTTGGTGATATCCGGACCGTAGGTCGATTTTAGAGAAATACGTTGCACCTTGGAGTTGGTAAAATAAATCGTCAATCCGAGGCAATGGATAACGATTCTTGATCGTCACCTTATTCAACTCACGATAATCGATGCACATTCGCATACTACCATCCTTCTTCCTCACGAATAAAACCGGAGCACCCCATGGCGAAGCACTCGGTCGGATAAAACCCTATTCAAGTAGCTCTTGGGTTTGATTTAACAACTCTTGCATTTCCGTCGGCGCTAAACGATAAGGAGTTTTAGCAATGGGAGTTGCTCCCGGAACCAACTCAATGCGAAATTCAACCTGTCTTTCCGCTGAAACACCCGATAACTCATCCGAAAAAACGTCTTCAAACTCATTTACCACTGGAATTTCACGAATGGATGGTGGCTCATCTCGAGTATCAACAACATGGGCAAGAAAAGCCATGCCACCACTAACAAGGAAATGACGTGCCCGTGCAAAAGTGCATATCGGCACAAGTCTTCTCCGTTTATCACCGTGAATAATTAACTCTCTCCCACTTGGGGTCTTTACATGAATAAATTTTTCATGGCATGCAATATCGACTCTATTATGATCGAGCCAATCCATTTCAACAACGATATCAAAATCACCCAAAGTCATCGGGATGAGATCAATTTTAAAGTTTTTGACACCAAACACGACATCACAATTTTTACACACATCCACCACTAGCACCGTTTTGCCGTCCGCTATTTCGACTTCTACCGGATGACTTAACTTAGCTAACGGTCTATTAAGTTTAGGCACAAATTTTGGAGACACAAACGACAAATTTGCACCACTATCAAATAGAATTATTGCCGGATTAGAGTTAACCATAAAAGTACCCGAGACAACTTCGTTGGATTATTTGGCTTCATCATTCGTCATCAAATAGTTGCGACCCCTAGCCGTACCCGCCGCCTTCTCTAGACGCTTAACATTATCGTTTCGCAAATCGGGACACTCCGGCTTCTTATGCCCTTCTTTACCACAATTAAAACAAGTGAGCTTGTTTCCTGAAGATGGTTTCGGACAATCACGATCCATATGACCCGCTTGCCCACAATTGTAGCACGAAAAAGAAAAACCACCGGAAGCGCCCTTCTTCGCGCTATTGACACTTTCGGAAACCTTCTTGTTCTTATTCTTCTTGTTTGAAAAGTTAGAATAACTAGAACCGTCAAACTTTCTTTTAGAAAAAGTGAAATCACTTCTCCTTGGAACTTCCGGCTCAAAACCCCGAGCCAATTCAAATAACTCTTCAAAAGACTTAGCTGCTCCTCGACTAATCTTACCCTTATACTCATCATTCATGGTACGGTAGAAATCTTTCATTAGCTTGTGATCGTCACCAACATATTCCGGACAAAAACGAGTCTTTGCCAAGAAGGTAGACTTGAGAGTAACCAAGTCCATTGAACCTTGTTGCAAATTGTGCAACTCGTCCCGGATCCTATCAAGATCGGAAGAAGTTCAGTATTCTTGGAAAAATTCCTTCTTAAACTCCTCCCATGTCAAGCTCATGCATTGCTCTTCACCATATAATTTGATTTTATCGTCCCACCACAACTTGCCTTCTTCGCGCAACATGCTAGACCCATACCTCGTCTTCTTCTCGGGAGGACATTCCGCGATACGGAAAGCTCCCTCGATATCGGAAATCTAACATGTTCTTTTCAACGGATCCCGTACCCCATTAAACATCGGGGGTTGAGCATCCTTGAAATTTTTGTAATGGAAGTCCCGCCTTCCATTCCCACCGTTACCATCACCCCCTTCACCACGAGGATGAATGTTTCTAGCTTCTAATGCCTCATCGATCACGGCATTCATTCACTCATTTATCATTTAGGTTACTTGCCCATCCACCGACTCTTGGAAAACCTTTCGAACATCATCAAGAAAATCCTTTTTTAGCCTTTTAAAGATGGCCTCAACCTTGGTCGTGAGTTCAACGTCCTCACTCGTAGTTCCATCATTGGTGTCGTGTCCATTTCTCATCTTCATTCTATAAAACGAAGTAAATTAAGCAACGAAACGAAAGGACTTAACACATATGTATATACATATACACCACACTACCCCATCTTGCTCAACAATCGTCGTACATCTCTTGTTTGACAGAATTTGAACCCGTAACAATGGTAGCTAATCATTGTTACGCGATCACGTCGCATTAATTCGCTAGTACAACGTCTATCTCGCTTGATGATTGCTAAGCTAACACAAAATAGTTAGTGCAAGGTTAATTCACATAAACCTAAGCACTAATCAACTCCCGGTCCGACCCGTCTCCTACAAGTCCCGCATAAAGCGCATACACAAATAAGTCTAAGTCTAGGCACCTATCTCAAGTCGCCTAAATCCCTTAGACCATGCTCTGATACCACTTAAAACAACCCAACCCGTATTCCATACGATAATTTTTTTTTATTAATACACATTTACACGCCAATTAAATATGTAGACCATTCCACAAGTTCCATTTAAAACGTACCACAATTTAAATGTTACAAGGCACGAAGGCCATTAATTAAGTTTAATACAAGTTTGACCCACTACAAATGATAGTTTGTAATCCAAACGACACTTCGAGCATGGTTTGGGACTAAACTATCCAAAACGTTAGGCCAACTTCCAAAAGCTCCAACGAAACATCATCAAAGGACACCTAGTGCCCAACAACCCCTTTTCCCCTATCCGCACCTGCATCTAAAAGGATAAACAACGAGAGGGTAAGCTAAAGCTTAGTGAATGCAATAATTATACACATACATATATAATATACCTACTTGCAAACACTCAAATACACATACCGAAATACATGCTAGCAACACAATTAACTTACCATCCATACGAGGCTACCAACCTCCAATACCACAAGCTAGCATAACAATCGCATAAATATATATATAACTCGAACAATATAATAAGCCTTCGCTTACAACACAAATAACCATGGTTAACCAATCGTACAAGGGAATGGTGCCTGCGAAAAAACCATCGGAGTTCACAACATCCATTAGTGTACTTAACACCTCGTATCACTAACCCCAGGGTGGCATCTTAACACCTCAATACTTCACCCCGAGTGGCATCTTAACACCTCGATGCTTCACCCATCAATTACTTAGAGCGGCATCTTAACACCTCGATGCTTCACTCCGAGTGGCGTCTTAACACCTCGACACTTCACTCATCACGTGAAACGTGGTGTCTTAACACCTCGACACTTCACATCTCACGCTACAACAATTAGATACATTATATACTTACGCATATAATTATTCCACTCACCTTAACGATTCGGTGATGATTTAATGCTTCCGTATGCTTCGAGCAAAGTACCTAGTACATAAGTACACATTTAATACACAACAAGTGGAGTTAACCACCTTACTCACTCTTGAGCATTTAATGACCCAATTTGCATTAAATGGCTCAACTACATCAAAACCGCCCATAAATGACCAAGACTCAACTTTAATCACTAAAGCTAGTGAATTAAAGTCTATTAACTTTAACTAACGCAAACTTAGGGTAATTCATACTCATTTCGCCCAAACTAGGTCAACATTACTCTTTTGACCCATTTTAATACTTAAACTTACAATTTTAGTCAAACATGACCCATTTACAATTCTTCCTTCAATAACAAGTGCATTAGTGACTAAAAATACCATTTAACACTTGCAACTCCAATCATAAGACCAAACCCTAGATTATGGCTATTTAGGGTTTCCTTTTATCACCTAACCCAAATCCACCCATATTACCCCCAAATGGGTCTTACAAGTTCAAAATGAATCAAACCCTAACATAAACTAATTAAAACTCAAAACATGGAGTTAGGACTTACCAACACTATCCTCTTGTAGCTAAGAACAAGGAGATCGACTTTAATTCTTGCTCCAAGGTTTGATTCACCAATCTCCACTCTCAAATCTCACTTGAAATCAAATGGGTTTTTAAGTTTTGAGAGTAAATGGAGAAAGAAAAGGGAAAATGAAAATGAATAAAGTGGATAAGTGGTGGAGATTTAGTGCTCCAATCAGATCTAGATGTAAAATGACAATTTTGCCCTTGAACCACTTATTTTAAAAACAAAATCCAGAACTAGTTCACCTAGTTGGTCGCGGCGCGGCCCCAATTGTCGCGGCGCGGTGTTTAACTTATTTTACGAGCTTTCTTAAATCATTCCTGACTCAGATTCTAGTTATTTGTCGCGACGCGACCTCATTCTTCGCGGCGCGACATATAAAGGAAAACTCGACCCTTCTTATCATGCCTCCTGACTCTGGTTTGAGTTCAATGTCGCGGCGCGACAAAGGCTTCCGCGGCGCGACAATTGCCTTCAACTGAGCCATTCAACAACCTACACAACTTAACGATTTATTCAACTTGTAAACTTTGTTTACGCTTCCTATGCACGTCTAAACATCATATTTTAGTCTCACAAGACTTAACATCAACAAAGACTCATGCATACACCTATACACGCATATATTCTAAACATATATATGTATATATATATATATATATATATATATATATATACATATTTGTATACATATATTTACACAATAACTAATACATAGGTCTTTTAATCATATAAATGAACAAGTTATAAGCGTACTAATAATTACGTTTGTACCTTTAAATATGTACGGGAAAAACGAGATGTTACAACTAATAATTATGATTAATAATAAATAATCCACGTGTCCTGTAGAGTTACCGATTAGAATGAATGAAGGGTTCCAATCACAAATTGTCGATCGTCTTCTGCCCTTTCTTAATTAGGGTTCCATCACAGCACCAAAAGATCTCCAACCATTCAATCAATACTCTGTCATCTATCTATGGAGATCTATAGTTTTTGTGTGCTTCTCTGTATCAATTATATTCACGTATACATTCTTCAGATTCGATTCGCTCTTGTCCCAATTTTTAGGGTTTCACTTTTTCACTCTCTCCATTTCCTCTCCACATACTAAGAAACGCTCATCTATTTCAATCTTCAATATTTTGATTTTCTAAAAAATCAATCACGACACCCATTTATTTATGTGATTCATGATAAACGTTTAGATATCATAATTTTATCTTAATATCATGCTGGATCAAGAGCAAATCGTAGTAACGGAATCAATCAATGAGCAAAAGCGATTTGAATGCGGGTCAATTTTTTTGGTTTTACATCTCTGATATCTGATTTTCCATTTTATCTTCAAATTATTCTTCATCGTTATCGTTATCGTGCAGGTTAAAAGCATGCTTGATCATTATCGTAAAGTTGTAAGCTTTGTTGATGATAAAGATTAAGAGCTTCCAATACTATCGGTATTTTAGATTTTCATATCAACACTTTTCTATTAATGATACATGTCTGATATCGATCAAAGTGATCTGTTTTCATTGTGTATGGATGTTAGGAAACTGTAAATTTGCAAAAAATCTGATATTTAAAGTGTTTTGTGTCTATATATTATGTTAGTGTTTATAATTATTCGTGGGAAGTAGCGACAGAGGTTCTTCCAGTCGAAGGAGATTGTCTGGAAAAATTCCAAAGATCTAATATTGAAAGTGTTTTGTTTCTATATATGTTTAGTGTTCATTAATATTTTAGGAACTAGCGAGAGAGGTGGTTCTATTCTTGAGATGGAGAATAAACCGTTGAGATATATATAATTTGCTTACAAGTCAGTCATGGCATATAATTCCTTAATGTTGAAGTATGCTTCTTGCAAACATTAGGTTCTAAATAAAGGAAGTTTCGCCGTCACTACATCTCACACACAAAGCAACCGTATTATAGGGCTATTGTTGGTGCCACATTGGGAGTAACTAAGTAGAAAGGATGTTAAAAGGATGAAGTTCGTGATTCTGTTCAGTATGTGATTTAGTTTTGTATCAAAACTTATATTGATCACTGATTATTGTTTTATTTCTTTGATTTTATTACAAGTTTGTGTTAGTGTTCGATATTAATTAGAACTCTTTTCGTAGGATTTGATAATACGAAATCTTGATCTACAATATCGAAAGAACTTTAACATTTATAATTGTCAGTTGAAGTATTAGAATTTTGTTTTTTATTTATTGAAGTTAAGAGAGTATCATGTATTTGTTGGTTACATCTCTAAAATTGTTACACATTTGAACTTACAGTACTTCATGACAATCTGTCAAATTTCAAAATCAACTGAGTACTTGAACTCTGTTTTGTGATTTGTAATTGTGATGATTTTAATTATATATGCTTCTTTGTATTTACTTTCTTTCTTTGTAGTTGACCAATTTGACTTGATAGGTATGCACATGGTCTGATCAAATTTCCTCTTTCAACGACATTTTCATTACTCTAATGAAGAAAGGTCTCTTAATTTTCAATTCGGTTATTAAAACTTTGTTATACTGGTCTGCATTTTTTGTGTTCCTTCAGTTTGTTTGCATTATAAAAGAGTTTGAAAGTACCATTTACTTGCCCTTTTAGAAAATAATTTAGATATGAGTCTTAAGTTATAGCATATTTGTGTGCTTTAGCTGTTAGTCGTGAAGCCAAGTGTATGAATTATTTTAAAGTCAGTGTAAACAAGTCGGGACCAGATAAATTGATGCAAACAACTCATAAATAGTGTATAAGGTACAATCAATCATTCTTGTTTTGTTGTAAATTAACATATTTCACCTCTTACTTCCTTACATAAAAGATGCTATAATGGGTGGGTCTGGCTGTGAAGCCAAACAGTTCAACATTCATGAGTTATTTTAAACTGGTCATTTTACCCTGAAAACGCTTCTTGTCAAATATTTATACAACAAACAATTACTGTATATTGTTACAAAGCTTATATTAACGACACAAGTAATTTGGTTTTTGTGACTAGATCATAGGTGGGCTATAATTATATGCTTTACTAATATCATATTGAGTTATGACTTTGGTGTACAAATAATGTAGTCATTGTTCGTCAGTTTTACAATCGACTTCACTATTATTTGTGGTTCGGTTTGAAGAGTTGTTGCCATATTGGGTTGTGGGTGATAATATTCTTTTTGCTGATATTGGAAGTGTACTAATAGTTTGTGAGTAAGTAATAATAGTTTGTGAGTAAATGATACGATGAGGTACCATTTGAGTTCAAAATAAATGAAGGTTACTGATGGTTAATGAATTTGTACATGAACTTTTTCTCCACAACAATAACTTACTGATTTTTTATTTGTGTGACATAGATGATTACATAAATCTTTTTGGTTCATGGCAGATGATTCATACAGACTTTATGCAGTATACTCTTAGCAGATCATTTGGGCAAATGGTATGTCATCAAGATTCCCATTTAGTATACTCCTAGCAAATAGTATGTCATGAAGTCTAACGAACAAGCTCTTAAAAATTTGATAGTATTAATCCTACTTTTTGATGTTTATGGTTTGATTATAGGTGTTTGTAGAACATTATGATGATATTTCATATGGTGAAATTGGTTGGTAAAATGCAATACTTTATTATGTGTGCCGTTTATTAGCTATATGTAAACGACGTTATGTTACTACATTTACCTTTAAATATTTGTAAGATACACATATCATTTATTTTTATTACATTGTTGTTTGTAAGTATGGCTATACATTTAGTCTCTAATGTTATCATCCATACACTAAACGACAACAACTTAGTTGGAGGGTTCAATACAAATAGTATATGTAATTTATTATATAGTTGGTTTTTACACTTCTGCAAAACGCACTGGCTCTTAAATATAACAAATATATTGAAGCAGTTCACCCACAACAATACTGATGATACTGTTTTTATCAAATCATTAATTGATATAACATTTTACGATTCTTGTTTGTTTCGAAAAAGGTCCCGTGCAACGCACTGGCTCTTAAATCTAGTATATATATGTAAAGAGAATAATCTCATATTTATCCAATATATCTGGAAGTTGGACTCGGGTGACTTAAATGAGTTCTCAATTAAAGTTTTTTGGAGTTTATTAGACCTTGTGTTCCTACGTTGAGGTGGTATTCATTGGTTTGGTTCTCCCATTGCATTCCTCGTCATGCATTTCATCTTTGGTTGGTGATGGGCTAAAGGTTGAAAACTCGAGATAAGTTGAAAACTTGAGAGATTGATCGGGATAAAGTGCTCTTATGTCCTGTGTGTAACCTGGTTCGGGATACGCATGATCACTTACTTTTCATGTACGTATGCTAATGCTGTTTGGTCGCGATTAAAGATCCACATGGATTTCCCATTTATCTATGATGGTTAGAAAGATTTTACAAAGTTAATGTGTCCATTTACTAAATGCAACGTGGCCCGATTTATAGTCATCAAATAATGATACTCATACCCGATTAGCTCGTGTTGTGCATCAAACAACATCGCCATATAGACCACACATATTGCGCGCTAAAACAAATGGGCGCTAGGTCATGGACCTGGCGCAATTCCCATTCTAGCGCTGAAGGTATGTGTGCGTGTCAGACGACACTCTAGCTGGCAGAATGCACATGGCAGACAAGAATTAAATCCGACAAAATACTTTTTACTTTTGTCGGACTGGCTCACACAAGAAGGTATTGTTGGCAGGCCATGACCCTCTAACCTTATTACGTGACAAGATAAGACAAAAAAGGTTACCGTATAAATAAAGGACTCAATCCACAACAAAAAAGGATCCTCACATGTACTCAACCATCACACATATACTATTTTTGGTATCTCAGTACAGTAGCGCCTCTCTTATAGCGCAACTTCACCCGCTCTACCGGACTTATAGTGTATCACTAGGCTTACCCTTGATCTACAGGTAACGTTCTATGAATATAAATCCTATAATCCAACCTGAGCCATCATTAACCGGCCAACCCATCGATGGTGGGTCCACGTTTAACCACCCCTGCTGAGATCCTCATCTCGTAAGGGGTTATTCACGGTACTCCGAACTGGAGAGTTAAACTCAATCGACCCTTAAATCCCTTCCTATTGTTGACAAGCATGGACCGAACCCGACCCCTCTATTATATGCTTGATCATCAAACTATTGTTTGCATCTTCTATTTATTTTATTTGGCAGGAAAGAAATGATTCTTCAAGAAGGGATCTAGAACAGTTGAGTAGTTGTACCGAGTCATTTACTCACGTGTTAGGCTCAAGATGACATCGTGCAAATGGAAGAATTATGTGTCTGCTCTTTGGATGAAAGAAGACTGGATGATCCCTTATTTTCATTTTCTATGTTCTTGGTTGATGTGCTTCGACGTGGTTAGCTTTAGCTTTTTATGCTTTCGCTTGGTTTGTTTCGAGAGAATATAGGGTCTGTCCTGTATTCGTTGTGCTTGTCTTTTGTATTCTTTTATTCTTTAATAATAATAAAATTCAGCGGGGGATCACTTTACTATATATATATATATATATATATATATATATATATATATATATATATATATATATATATATATATATATATATATATATATATATATATATATATATATATATATGTGTGTGTGTGTGTGTGTGTATGTGTGTGTGTGTGTATCTTTATATGTATCAAAAACATTTCATACAATAGACACTTTGGATCTTAATCTCATGCAATATCAACTCACAAAATAATAAAAAGTGTAAAACCTAATTATAATTAAAATGCTAATGTATTTTCAAAGAGCAAATGATCCGAAAAGATAACCTATAATACCAAATTTGATAGTAAAGGTCATATGATTTTTTTTATGCCCAAAATGGATCATGTGTTTCAATTTTTACTCGAAAATAATTATTGTTAGAAAAACTGTGCAATTAAGGTAATATCGTCAAATTGACCGTTAGTTGAATTTCGTTAAGTGCTCACATGTGCTTAGCATGCGAGGGAAAGATTACACGGTTGGTCCGTGAGTGTTATAAAAAAAACAAAAATAAAAATAAATAAAAATAAAAGTAAAATTATAAATAATAAAATCTTCTAAAAAAATATAACACCTAAAAATTATTTTTTTAATTTTATTTTTTAATTTTTAATTTTTGTTACATTTTTTAATATTTTTTTAGATTTAATTTAAATTATCTAATTATTTTTATTATTTTTAATTTTTTAACTTTCATTTTAATTTTTATTTTAATTTTTTGAGGGAAATAAAAAATAAATAAATAGTTTTTAACTTCTAATTTTTTATTATTTATTTATTAATTTTTAATTATATATATATGTGTATATATATATATATATATATATATATATATATATATATATATATATATATATATATATATATATATATATATATATATAGTGAAGGGACCAACCGTGTAATTTTTTTGACTCACATGTCAAGCACATGTGAGCATTTAACGAAATTTAACTAACGATCATCAATGAATTTGACGATATTATCTCAATTGCTCAATTTTTCAAACAATAATTCTTGTCGGGCAAAAATAGAACAAGTAATCTTTTTCGGGCGTCAACAAAAACCATATTACCTTTTTTGTTAAATTTGATATTGTAGGTTACATTATCGAATCATTTGCCCATTTTCAAAACATAAACCTTAAATTACTTTCAACTTACTCGATCATATATTCATATGCAAAGTCACAAGTTGATTTAAGCTATAGTAGCTATCATAACTCATATGATTTAAAGGAGGTACAATGAACATGCAATGAAATCAATCAATCAAAGAAAAAAAACATGCAATGAATCAATTATACACGTAAAACCTAATTAATACTGTAGAAGTAAGGTACTAAACACAAATAGTACTAGGATTTTAGTTAAAGTGACAAAAGTGTAACTTGTCAAAAATTAATTGAATGTTTAACAATGGGATATTTTACACGAAGGGCAAAACGTTACTTGTTATTGGTGCTTTACTTCCGACATAATGGTCAATCACTTACTTTTATATTGTCCGTGGGCTAGCTTGATTTGGTCGTAACTCGGGTGGCCAGGCATAACTAGCGGAGAGGGAGGATCCTTTTTGCTCCAATAAATTGGAGACTATTCGGAAATCCAACAATCAAGTTCGAGAGTACACCACCCAAAGGTACTAATGAATTGATTAAAACGATATTAACTAAAATATTC
The DNA here is from genome assembly GCF_046630445.1 of Rutidosis leptorrhynchoides. Lineage (NCBI taxonomy): Eukaryota > Viridiplantae > Streptophyta > Magnoliopsida > Asterales > Asteraceae > Rutidosis > Rutidosis leptorrhynchoides. Next base: position 174,365,694 of record NC_092335.1, read on the forward strand.
GATTCTCCGGCAGTGGCGCCAAAAACTGACACTACCTACTGATATCGCCTAGAAAGTTAGTTTCATTTGTCATTTAACGAGGTGGACAAAACGATACTCAGCTGGTATTGCGGGTAAAATTTTTATTTATAAGTACAGGGCCTAAATGTTCTTTTCCTTTTCTACAGGGGTAGAAAGAGTAAGGTGACCTAGGGTCGTGTTTTTTTAAAGGTTATGGGAATTGAATCTTAATTGAGAATTTTCTTTTGATTAAATCAACTGAATAAAAAAAAAGTAGTTTTGTGTTATAATTATATTCTACTTGCAATAAAAGTAAAGGGGTGAGAGATATCCTGAGAATGAAGATTAAGGAAACGCTGACTATGTGTGACGATCGCTCAAAATCCATATGAACGAACACGTCATTCATCGATTTCATTGCGAGGTATTTGACCTATATTGTAACATCCCGCCTTTTTCCGTTTAATTATTTAAAGTCCGTTATATGTTTATAACATCTCCCGTTAATATGCGTTTTAAATTATCTCGTTAGGTAATTCACGCACCCGAATGGAACTAGAGGGACCAAACTTGCCCAAGTGCCAAACATTTGACTAGGTCAAATGGTCAACACTCCATCTCCTCCACCCATTATTTTCCATTTTCATTTTCACTTTTCATTTAATACTTTCAACTTTTCTCTCAATCTTCATCTTCAAGAATCATCATCTAAATTCGTTCAAGCAAGCTTCAATCAAAACAAATTACATATTTGGGATCCTTGCTACTTCCTCTTCGATTCCATACCAATTTCATTACATTTGGGTAACTTTCTAAAATCACTAGATTTTGTGTTCTTGATGTTTTTAAGTTATAAAGTTCTTAAATAGTGTCTATGGCTCAAGTCTAACATGATTATATGATTTATATGCTCGATTTCGTTATTTGAAGTAACTAGCTTGAGTATGAACTTTGGTGTATTTGATTTGGTGATTTGGTTGCTTGAATGTTGTTAAATATCATAAATGCATGTATTAAATGTGTTTCCTAGTATCACTAGCTTCAATTTGATGTGTAGGTTGCTTGAGAAAACTCCATAAACTTGATTAGTGATTTTGGTGAATTTAAGTTAGGGTTTGATAAGCTTGAAAAGAATATTTAATGCATTGAATGCCATGAATTATTGTTGGTAAGTAGTTAGTTGTATTGTATGCTCGATTACAAAACGGCGTGTAGTATGTATGCATTAAATGCCCGAATCATAAATGTGCACCTATAAAATTTGAAGCATTAAATGTGTGCATTGATTGATCATTTGATTTGAAAAGTCGGTGATTGCAAATAATGTTTTCGGTTGGTGAAATGTGCTTAGTTGTCTTCCTTGTCAAAAGAACTTTCCAACGATATAAGGTGCGAGTCATAAGTGTTTACTGTTTGTGATTTGTGTTTGTTCGAAGTTCGGAAAAAGACTTGAACAATTGAAACTGACCAGGTACCAGCACCCGTTAAATGCCGCGGCGCGGCATCCTTGGGTCGCGGTGCGACCTAAGGCGTGTTCAGGTTCTAACCTACATGTCAATTATATGAAAAATGTTTGGCACCCTATGGACCTCCGATTCACATGAGACTTGTTCTAACATGTTTATATATGAATAATTAGCACAGAAAAATAGTTCGGGACCCGACCCGAACGCGTTGACTTTTTCGTTGACTTTGACCGACCAAAGTTTGACTTTTTTTCAAACTTAACCAAATGATTATGCAATCTTTCTAACATGATCCTATACTTGTATCTTGCATGAAACTTGACAATTTGATTCACATGCTGCATAATCGAGTCGTATTGAGCCATAGGACTAATTGAACATCTTTGACCAATCGTGACTATCGTTATTGATACAACCTATTTGTTTAGGTCAAGACTAGCATTGTTCTTTGCACACGTTACTTGTCGAAGTACTTATTTGCTCTTGCGCTCAAGGTGAGATCATAGTCCCACTTTTACTCTTTTGAACTTACATTTGGGATGAGAAAACATAAACGTTTCTTTTTAACTAAGTGAACACAAGTACAGGAAAACAAACATTCTACATACGAGTTTAGAACAAAATCCTCAATTCGATTATCATTAGTTACACTTTGTAACATCCGTGTTACATCCGTCCCACATCGGTTGGAGAGGGGAACGAAGCATGCCTTATAAGGGTGTGGAGACCTTTCCTAGCATGACGCGTTTTGGGACCACAAGCGCAGCAGATCCCATGAGAACTTTGCAGTTAAGCGTGCTCAGTCGAGAGCACTACCAGGATGGGTGACCTCCTGGGAAAGTGTTCGTCGTGTTTGGTCGCCAAGAAAAATCCGTGAGCAACCTACGGGGGAGACAAGGGTACGTCCCTATCTCTGTAAAGCGGACAATATCATGCTACGGGGAACGTTTACTTGGGATGTTTCAGATGGTATCAGAGCCAGGACCCGGACCAAACGTGCACAGCGAGGACGCTGTGTCCCATTTGGGGGGAGGATTGTAACATCCGTGTTACATCCGTCCCACATCGGTTGGAGAGGGGAACGAAGCATGCCTTATAAGGGTGTGAAGACCTTTCCTAGCATGACGCGTTTTGGGACCACAAGCGCAGCAGATCCCATGAGAACTCTGCAGTTAAGCGTGCTCAGTCGAGAGCACTACCAGGATGGGTGACCTCCTGGGAAAGTGTTCGTCGTGTTTGGTCGCCAAGAAAAATCCGTGAGCAACCTACGGGGGAGACAAGGGTACGTCCCTATCTCTGCAAAGCGGACAATATCATGCTACGGGGAACGTTTACCTGGGATGTTACACACTTGCAGGGTGTAAGTGTAGGCGTGAACTTATGTTGTATGGTGTGACGACTCGGAAATTTCTGACCAAATTTAAACTTAACCTTTATATGTTTCTGACACGATAAGCAGAATTTGTAATGTTGAATCTCAAAAAGTTTAGAACTACATTCATGTAATCAATTACCCTTTGACCGTGTTCGACGATTCACGAACAATTATGTGTATATAGATATGTATATATAATATAAAATATTCACTGAAAACATTAACAAAGTATTAGATATATGATACTTTACATAAACATATTTGTTTCGATATATTTATCGACAGAATTAAGAGATAATATCAAATGATTGAATTATCAGATACATTATGATATGATTACGGGCCTATGTTATGAGGTCCACTGTGATTTAAGAAATCTATTTTTTTTTACAACTCATTACTTAACCAGTATGATAAAGATAACGATATTTATATTTTATTTTATTATATATATATATATATATATATATATATATATATATATATAACGATTTAAATTAATATTATATATATTTTTATACGCGTATTATACGTACATAGTTTTATACTTTTACTATACTTTAACTTTACCTTTACTTTACTTTTACTTTACTTTAACTTTAATAATTCATACTTTAATAATTCACTTTAATAATTCATACTTTAATAATTCACTTTAATAATTCATACTTTAATAATTTACTTTAATAATTCATACTTTAATAATTCACTTTAATAATTCATACTTTAATAATTCACTTTAATAATTCATACTTTAATAATTCATACTTTAATAATTCACTTTAATAATTCATACTTTAATAATTCACTTTAATAATTCATACTTTAATAATTCACTTTAATAATTCAAAAATCTATTATAAATAGAATTCAATAGGTTTCATTATTTCATAAAAACTTGAAAATATATTTCTCTAAACTCTCTCAATCGAATTACATATATATATATATATATATATATATATATATATATATATATATATATATATATATATATATATATATATATATATATATATTACTTAGTATTATTTCAAGATATTATTAGTGTACATAAAATACTACGACGGAGTTATATTCAGACGATTTCAAAATAAGTTTTCAAATGGGATAGAGCTAAGGAAATTATGGGTTATAGCTATGAAGGTTATGGGTATTGATCGAGGGTATTGCTCGTGAGGTCAACCTAACGTTTATCATTTTCGTTGCGTCTACGTACTTTCCTGCAATATTGAATCACAATATTGATACGTGAGCATTCATATCTTATCTTTTATATATTAATAGTGTATCCCTGACTAGTGCTCGAGTATATATGATTATGCATGTTTGTATGCATAGTTTCGTCGTTAAATAGTTTATGATAAATCACGAATTTGATACATATGCTACTGAGATAAGTTATATGATATGCATGTCGTTGAAAATCTGAAGAAAAAAATTAATAACTTTTCATTTAGAAATCGTGTGGTTTCGATGAACGGATTAAAAGATATGGTCAACTGAATTATCATTAATTTTAATACTATTATTAAAATGATTATTATAACTGTTATCAGTTGATGTTATTACTAAAATTATCTTTATTACTAAAAATTAATATTTTTATTGAAACTATCATTTTATTATTTTTATCATTATTATTATTATCAATATTATTTTATCAAATAAATATGCGTACAAAGATATTTTTACCACACGTAATGTAATTACATTAATAATACATACCACTATATTTTTATGATATTAAGTGAATTTTATAAATTTTATTATTTGAGATATATAAAAGTATATTTTTATCATATATGAATTTTAATATAAATTTTTATTTATTAATAAATGACTTGTATTATTTAGTATAATAAGATCTGATAAATATATTTAAATATATAAAACTACTATATATAAGTTATATAATAAACATGTATAGATTTTGGAAGTCATTTTGGGTCAAGTTGACTTTTGTTGACTTTTGCATGTCGGTCTCGAGCATTAGGATTGTGATACACTACGACTTGACCTAAATTGTTAGACAGATATTGACCAACATATAAATATACATACTTAATATAGGTTCGTGAATCCGAGACAAACACTGCACTTGTTCAGTGCCGTCATATACATAATTGCTACGAAATACAGTATTGCGAGTTTCATTTGCTCCCTTTTTATATATATTTTTGGGCTGAGAATACATGCGCTGATTTATAAATGTTGTACGAAATAGGCACAAGTACTAAAACTAATTCTATGTGGGTTTAAACCAGAAATATACCCTTAGCTTGGTAACATTAAACTACTTGTCTATGTACGGTAGGCGCGAATCCTAAAGATAGATCTATTGGGTCTGACAAACCCCATCCTGACTATGGGATGCTTTAGTAGTTCGAGGTTATTTTAAACACACCTGATCTGGTGTACTTCAGAGGGTAAAACATGAACGTTAAAGCTTGTTACCGGGTGCCTACAACTTATAGAATACTTTTATACACTTGCGAGTGTACGGATATTTATAGAAACTGAAATCTTGTGGTCTATTACTATTACGGAAATGATGGATTATGATAAACTAATGAACTCACCAAACTTTTGGTTGACACTTTAAAGCATGTTTATTCTCAGGTATTAAAGAATTCTTCCGCTGTGCATTAGCTCATTTTAAGGATATTACTTGGAGTCATTCAAGACATACTTTGAAAGACGTTGCATTCGAGTCGTTGAGTTCATCAAGATTAATATTAAGTCAATTATAGTTGGATGTAATATGAAATGGTATGCATGCCGTCAATTTTTGATGTAAAGAAAGTTTGTCTTTTAAAAATGAATGCAATGTTTGTAAAACGTATCATATAGAGGTCAAATACCTCGCGATGTAATCAACTATTGTGAATCGTTTATAATGTATATGAACGGGTCCTTTCAGTTGGTATCAGAGCGGTGGTCTTAGCGAACCAGGTCTTGCATTAGTGTGTCTAACTGATAGTTGTTAAGATGCATTAGTGAGTCTGGACTTCGACCGTGTCTGCATGTCAAAAGTTTTGCTTATCATTTTTAGTCGGAAATCATCTACTTACCATCCTTAGGAAATTACCTGCTTATCATTCTTAAGTCTAGACGCGTTTTCCTACATTTATTGCATAATAGTGTATAGACGAATTCTTATCTTAGCATATGTGTTACTGTGAACTTTGACTGATATCTTTCAAAGATTCCTCCGTAATTTATGGGATTTTGCTATTATATATACATATGTAAATTATATATTGAAGAATACCAAATCTAAATTCTACAATCTATTTCTTACCAAAAAAATTCTTTCCCTGATCATACAAGATGGATCCCTCAACCAGTTCGAGTTCCTCGGATTCCGACAGCTATGCCGATATGGATTTCCACATGAGCTCCGAAAGCAGCGTGACCGGAATGGATCAACCAATTAGCCATCATCTATTATGGATGAATTAGGGATGGGTTCGTAATCTACTTAACTATTGGAGACAAGAAGAAGGCGATCCCTTTCATCCACCACATTGCCCTCTTGGCAATGAACCTGAAGCACTTACCGGCGAACCTGTCCGAAACACCATTTTCTCTCTCATTTCCAGAGTATCTCGTCATGATTATATACTACACCAAATTCTAGATCTTATTTATCCGCTCGTCCGAACCAACAATCACCCCGGTGTAATAGAAGAAGTCAACGAACTTCGCGCTCGGGTAGTGGCTTTGGAGAATATGGTGCAAAGGTTACAAACACCAGCAGTAGCACCAGCAGCATAACCAGTACCACCATCAACAACATCAACAGTACCATTACCACCACCAACAACAACCGCATCGCAAACCTCAACTTCACAATCTATCCCACGAGCATCGACGTAATACGCCATGTAGATACCAAGGAATACCACAACGATGAAGTATTGATTCATAACTTCATTGGGGAAACATTCTACGGCGATTATGTAATTTATAAAGTTTAGAAATTATCTATCTTAGCCTTAACCATAAATCAAATGAGTTTAATTTAATATTAACTCATTAAATCAATATTACATCTGAAGAAATATACACATATATATTTCCATAAAGACTGTAATAAAATTCTTTTGTATAAAATATTAATTGTGAAATTTTTTTTTAACGGGTAGGTAATACCCGAGAGATATATAAATTCACAATTAATATGTTACATTCTTCGAATCTGATTCAGCAAATAATCCATTATACTCCCTACTTTCACAACAATATACATTCTTTTATAGAAATCAAAATAACCATACTCATTCAAAATCTAATTACATATTCTGATTTTGAAATCTCAGAATTCGATTCAAGATATAATCGAAAGCATCACTCTTAGATTCCTACATCTTTCAAAACTATACTTTGACTTCAAAACTGTCCTAGAACCTCATTTCTATTCATGGAACTCACAAAAATATTTGTATCATTCAAAATCTTAGAACATCATATGCATATTAACAATTACAATATGTGTTCAAACACTTCGAAATTCCTAAAGACATGCGAGATGATGATCCAACCACATATTACCCACTGTCATGCATCTGAAAAGCTCTCAAAACCAAAGTTAGAGTTTAACACGTATCCGTGTCAGATCCTTTGATATTTATTACCAAATATAATTTTTCAATCTCTTTCCAAAATAGACAGTTTTGTCACAGCTCCAGCAAATCACCTTCATTTGTTTATACGAATAAACCTTATTATAACAATTACCCCTTCATCATTGTTACCGGGGAACCTTTCATATCTCGCCACATTAGCAGTAAACTTATCAACAACTTCATTAACCTTCGACTTAAGCCTCTCCGAAAAGCCACTATACTTATTCATTAAAACCCGATCATGTACTCACCTACATCCTGTAACAATAATTGTCACACCAACTATTGGGAATTAGCAATCAGTATTTTGAATTTCGCGATAATTTTACGTCAAAAGTTATACATATAACGTCTATCTCCTAGACTTACATACTTCGAATGTGAATTTTCTGAAAAACATCCCAAACTATGAACTAGTTCTCCGAAATTGGAAAAATGCTGATGAAGCAGCAAAAACTATAAATGACTTTAACAGTCAAAAGTTTGATGATAAAGAATAGTATGGTGGTAAAGCTGAGAAAAAGAGAAGGTTTGAAACTGGAAAACGGATTGAGCAGACCATGAAGGAGGCTGTGGACAAATCACAAAGACTAAACCTGCCTTTAAAAGATCCAAATGATTCAGTGTCTACTGAAATCGTTAGCAAACACCTTACTTCTTATTCTAAACCTTCACAGACAAATCTTCTTCATCATCCATATTATCGTATCTTTTATTATAATATCTTCGATATTCCTGAAGATATTTTCACAACTATTCTTATCCGATATCTTTTATCTCTTCGCAATATCTGCGTTATAACATAAAAAGAAACTGTGTTAGTTTCTAAATTTAAAAAAAAAATTTGAATTTAAAATAGGAATGTTTTTGAAGTAGTGTTGGGAACTGAAGCATGAGTTAGTATAATATAATGACACTTGATCAACGTGATTATATTAAAGTAAGTCATGCTGAGTTTCTAATGGAACGTGATGATTCACAGAACATACCGTCATCATGTACTGTTTACACGACTCTTACATTCTACCCAATTTTCAAACATATTAAGAACATATCATCTTGATAGCTCTATATTTTCGGATATTCTGGTAATTTGCCAAATCAAGGTCGTGCCATTATGATTTTCTTCTTGGAACATTAACTATGTTCATCCAAAAATTCATATCTACGAATTCTGGACTATTATCCGCTTGACTTAAGATCGGGAAGAGAAAATGAAAGCATGAAGCTCCGAAATATAATGGAGAATATAAAGCCCGATAACAACCCCGAAATTACAAACCGTGTATATAAATGCGTATAGCAATATAAAGACACGGGAGAATGAAAAACACAATAACCCCAAGGTAATGGTAGAAGAAAATAACTTCATCTGGTGGTAGATGAAAAAGAAGAATGACAGATATGAAAGTTAAAAGTATATCAAGAATCAATACTGGATGAAGCATATTAACGACTGCTTTAAAGTATGAATTAGGGAGAAAGACTAGAAGGTGTGAGCTGTGGAAATAAAGAAACGAAGGGGGTGAAATTATAGTAAAATATTAGACAGAGAAATCGAGACAGATTATCGCATTTAATCAAAGAAGATCCTGATTTCCTTAATCGCCGAAGAACCAAATCTTATTGCAAAGATTTTCTTTAAATCCCATGAATTCCGGAAATCAATCATAACTACGTCATCAGTTAAAACTAATATACGTTTACTCATTTCACTCTCTTGCGATAGCTTCACTTATACTCTTCGCGTAATCAAATTGTTTTATCTATATTACTCAATGATGATAAAACTCTATTTATCAACTCATATTCGTCATGAAAACATTTTTATAGTTAGCCATGACGACCTCGATCAAATTTCAGGACGAAATTTCTTTAACGGGTAGGTACTGTGACGACTCGGAAATTTCCGACCAAATTTAAACTTAACCTTTATATGTTTCTGACACGATAAGCAGAATTTGTAATGTTGAATCTCAAAAAGTTTAGAACTACATTCATGTAATCAATTACCCTTTGACCGTGTTCGACGATTCACGAACAATTATGTGTATATAGATATGTATATATAATATAAAATATTAACTGAAAACATTAACAAAGTATTAGATATATGATACTTTACATAAACATATTTGTTTCGATATATTTATCGACAGAATTAAGAGATAATATCAAATGATTGAATTATCAGATACATTATGATATGATTACGGGCCTATGTTATGAGGTCCACTATGATTTAAGAAATCTATTTTTTTTTACAACTCATTACTTAACCAGTATGATAAAGATAACGATATTTATATTTTATTTTATTATATATATATATATATATATATATATATATATATATATATATATATATATATATATATATATATATATATATAACGATTTAAATTAATATTATATATATTTTTATACGCGTATTATACGTACATAGTTTTATACTTTTACAATACTTTAACTTTACCTTTACTTTACATTTACTTTACTTTAACTTTAATAATTCATACTTTAATAATTCACTTTAATAATTCATACTTTAATAATTCACTTTAATAATTCATACTTTAATAATTCACTTTAATAATTCATACTTTAATAATTCATTTTAATAATTCATACTTTAATAATTCACTTTAATAATTCATACTTTAATAATTCACTTTAATAATTCATACTTTAATAATTCACTTTAATAATTCAAAAATCTATTATAAATAGAATTCAATAGGTTTCATTATTTCATAAAAACTTGAAAATATATTTCTCTAAACTCTCTCAATCGAATTACATATATATATATATATATATATATATATATATATATATATATATATATATATATATATATATATATATATATATATATATTTACTTAGTATTATTTCAAGATATTATTAGTGTACATAAAATACTACGACGGAGTTATATTCAGACGATTTCAAAATAAGTTTTCAAATGGGATAGAGCTAAGGAAATTATGGGTTATAGCTATGAAGGTTATGGGTATTGATCGAGGGTATTGCTCGTGAGGTCAACCTAACGTTTATCATTTTCGTTGCGTCTACGTACTTTCCTGCAATATTGAATCACAATATTGATACGTGAGCATTCATATCTTATCTTTTATATATTAATAGTGTATCCCTGACTAGTGCTCGAGTATATATGATTATGCATGTTTGTATGCTGAGTTTCGTCGTTAAATAGTTTATGATAAATCACGAATTTGATACATATGCTACTGAGATAAGTTATATGATATGCATGTCGTTGAAAATCTGAAGAAAAAAATTAATAACTTTTCATTTAGAAATCGTGTGGTTTCGATGAACGGATTAAAAGATATGGTCAACTGAATTATCATTAATTTTAATATTATTATTAAAATGATTATTATAACTGTTATCAGTTGATGTTATTACTAAAATTATCTTTATTACTAAAAATTAATATTTTTATTGAAACTATCATTTTATTATTTTTATCATTATTATTATTATCAATATTATTTTATCAAATAAATATGCGTACAAAGATATTTTTACCACACGTAATGTAATTACATTAATAATACATACCACTATATTTTTATGATATTAAGTGAATTTTATAAATTTTATTATTTGAGATATATAAAAGTATATTTTTATCATATATGAATTTTAATATAAATTTTTATTTATTAATAAATGACTTGTATTATTTAGTATAATAAGATCTGATAAATATATTTAAATATATAAAACTACTATATATAAGTTATATAATAAACATGTATAGATTTTGGAAGTCATTTTGGGTCAAGTTGACTTTTGTTGACTTTTGCATGTCGGTCTCGAGCATTAGGATTGTGATACACTACGACTTGACCTAAATTGTTAGACAGATATTGACCAACATATAAATATACATACTTAATATAGGTTCGTGAATCCGAGACAAACACTGCACTTGTTCAGTGCCGTCATATACATAATTGCTACGAAATACAGTATTGCGAGTTTCATTTGCTCCCTTTTTATATATATTTTTGGGCTGAGAATACATGCGCTGATTTATAAATGTTTTACGAAATAGGCACAAGTACTAAAACTAATTCTATGTGGGTTTAAACCAGAAATATACCCTTAGCTTGGTAACATTAAACTACTTGTCTATGTACGGTAGGCGCGAATCCTAAAGATAGATCTATTGGGTCTGACAAACCCCATCCTGACTATGGGATGCTTTAGTACTTCGAGGTTATTTTAAACACACCTGATCTGGTGTACTTCAGAGGGTAAAACATGAACGTTAAAGCTTGTTACCGGGTGCCTACAACTTATAGAATACTTTTATACACTTGCGAGTGTACGGATATTTATAGAAACTGAAATCTTGTGGTCTATTACTATTACGGAAATGATGGATTATGATAAACTAATGAACTCACCAACCTTTTGGTTGACACTTTAAAGCATGTTTATTCTCAGGTATTAAAGAATTCTTCCGCTGTGCATTAGCTCATTTTAAGGATATTACTTGGAGTCATTCAAGACATACTTTGAAATACGTTGCATTCGAGTCGTTAAGTTCATCAAGATTAATATTAAGTCAATTATAGTTGGATGTAATATGAAATGGTATGCATGCCGTCAATTTTTGATGTAAAGAAAGTTTGTCTATTAAAAACGAATGCAATGTTTGTAAAACGTATCATATAGAGGTCAAATACCTCGCGATGTAATCAACTATTGTGAATCGTTTATAATGTATATGAACGGGTCCTTTCATATGGCCATATGGGTTTGACAAACCCTCATTCGGACGGTTCGCTACCGTTATTTGGATGAAATATATTTTTGGGAAACAGTGTATGTTCTAACACTATTGTGATGGGGTACTATTGAAGGAAACGTTAAGCCTTGATAATTGGGTGCTCGTGAATATTAACTTTTAGAATGTATTACTATTTATCAATGATGCAAATCTTGTGGTTCGACGTACTTTTACTCATTTACTTACTTAAACCTATGATTTCACCAACGTTTTCGTTGACAGATTTCTATGTTTTTCTCAGGTCCTTGATCATTAGGTGATACATGCTTCCGCACATTCTTTTTGATACTTGCTTTGGATGTCGAGTATACTTGCATATGTGGAGCGTCTTTTGACTACCTTAAACTGTGTCGCACGTGTTTCATTTGTACTTTAAACATCGTTATGTACTAGTTATGGAAACTACTTTTGTAAACTTTGAAATATCCACACTTATGAAATGAATGCGACATATTTTCGGTCAAACTTTGTCTTAAAGACTTATGACCATGTAATGGGACCTACGTAGACGGCGCCGTCAAACATGCTTTGGTCGGGTCACTACAGATGGTATCAGAGCATTGGTTGTAGGGATTTAGAGTTCATTGGTGTCAACCCCGAGTCATAGGGTACATTGGTGAGTCTAGACTACAACCGACATATTGACTTGAAATAGGAATTACTTGACTACTTGTGCATTATACTCGAACTCTTCTATCATATCTAATTCTTATTCAATCTTAATCTCACGTTACTTGATTTAATTGACGCGCCACCTTGACTATATGAAATAGTGTCGAATGCACATATGAATTAGGGTAATATAATTTTCGGGATTATATTACGGTGACTCGTATGAATGTTCCGACATTATGACATAAAGAATTTAAGGCGCGTCAAGGAAAATTTTCTCTCTATCTTTATTCCATATCACGGTTAGTATTGATTAGAATACTAACCAACGGTATTCTTTTGTTTTGAAGGAACAATGCCTCCTCGCCATGTGCCACGTCGTGAAACTCCCGAACAAGCACTACAACGAATGGTGGCCACCTCCGTAGAGGCGGCCATGGCCGGTCACTCCTCCAACAACAACAATAACAATAACAACAACAACAACAACAACCAAGGAGCCAGTAAATCTAGCGAAGGGTGCTCCTACAAGGCTTTTATGGGGTGCAAACCCCACACTTATGATGGAACTGGGGGACCGGTTACTCTCACTCGATGGTTCGAACAAACGGAGGCCGTCTTTAGCATAAGCGGTTGTCGGGACCAAGATAAGGTCAAGTACTCCACCCACACTCTCGCCGGTGTCGCTCTTACATGGTGGAACACCTATGTACAATCGGTGGGTACCGATGAAGCTCATGCCCTCTCTTGGGCCGATTTAAGGGAAAATATGATTGTTGAATATTTCCCTCGTGAAGAAACCTGAAAGCTCGAACAAGAGCTAATAACTTTGAAGGCGGTCGGAAATGATCTCAAGGCCTATAACCAACATTTCGCCGAATTATCCTTGATGTGTCCTAATCTTGTGAACCCCGAATCTCAAAGGGTTGAACTCTATATGGATGGCCTTCCAAAGAGCATAAAACAAGGTGTGATGTCCTCCAAACCCGCTAATCACCAAGCCACTTTGAACATGGCCCGCCAATTGATTGAAACGGTTGATGAAATCATAGTGCCAGCTCCTAAGGCCGAGGACCAATCGGGTAGCAACAAAAGGAAATGGGAAGCCACTCCATCAAGCAACTACAACAACAACACCTTCACCAAAAAGTCTTTCACCAACGACGGCAAGAAAGGTTATGCCGGAACTCAACATTTTTGCAACAAATGTCACAAGCACCACTCGGGTGAGTGTGGCAAGCTAATTTGCCACCGGTGCCAAGAAGTTGGTCATAGAGCCAACAATTGCACAAGTACTGCCCCCGTCGCTCGAAAGGGGCCCAATCCTCCGAAAACGGTCACTTGTTACGAATGTGGCCAAACGGGCCATTATAGGAACGAATGCCCGAAGAAGAAAGCCAACCCCAACATACGCGGCCGAGCCTTCACCATTAACACCGAGGAAGCCCGGGATGACAATGAATTAGTCACGGGTACGTTTCTTCTCAACAACACTTATGTTACTTGTTTATTCGATTCGGGTGCCGATAAGAGTTTTGTATCCAATACTTTGACTCATTCTTTTAGCACTCCACCACTTCCACTAGATACCACTTATACCATTGAAGTGGCCAATGGAAAACTATTGAGTGCCGACACATACTACCGGGGGTGTACGTTAAACATTTTGGGTAATGAGTTTGAAATTGACTTGATACCCATGGAACTAGGAAGCTTCGATGTAATAATCGGTATGAATTGGCTAGCCAAAACGAAATCTCACATCCTTTGTGATCTTAACGCAATCCGAATTCCTATCGAGAATGGTGAACCCTTGATTGTTTATGGCGATAAGAGTTGCACCGGGCTCAACCTCGTTTCGTGCATTAAAGTTAGAAAACTACTCCGTAAGGGTTGTTTTGCGATCCTTGCTCACGTTATGAAAGTCGAGTCCGATGAGAAGCATATCGATGATGTACCAATTGTTAGTGACTATTCCGATGTATTTCCCGACGAATTTCCGGGTCTTCCACCTCATTGACCAATTGAATTCCAAATCGATCTTATTTTGGGAGCCGCACCCGTAGCACGTGCACCATATAGACTCGCTCTATCCGAAATGCAAGAATTGCAAAGTCAAATCCAAGAACTACTTGATCGTGGTTTTATCCAACCTAGCCATTCACCTTGGGGCGCTCCGATTTTGTTTGTTAAAAAGAAAGACGGATCCCTACGAATGTGCATTGATTATCGTGAACTAAATAAATTGACGGTTAAGAACCGATATCCTCTTCCTCGCATCGATGACCTCTTTGATCAACTACAAGGGTCTTGTGTATATTCGAAAATCGATCTCCGCTCGGGTTATCATCAATTAAGGGTTAAGGGGGAAGATATCTCCAAAACCGCTTTCCGAACTCGTTATGGTAGTTATGAATTCCTTGTCATGCCATTTGGTCTCACTAACGCCCCGGCGGTGTTCATGGATCTTATGAACCGCGTGTGCAAACCGCATCTTGACAAATTCGTTATCGTGTTCATCGATGATATTTTGGTTTATTCTAAAAGCGAAGAAGAACACGAGGAACACCTTCGACTTGTGCTTGAACTTTTAAGACAAGAACGACTCTATGCCAAATTCTCCAAGTGTGAATTTTGGTTGAAGGAAGTTCAATTTCTTGGTCATGTTGTAAGTGACCAAGGTATTAAAGTCGATCCATCAAAAATCGAAGCCATTAGTAAATGGGAGACTCCTACTACTCCTACTCACATTCGTCAATTCTTGGGTCTCGCCGGATACTATCGTAGATTCATCAAAGATTTCTCTTTGGTCGCTCGTCCTCTAACCGCGTTAACTCATAAGGGGAGAAAATTCGTTTGGGCAACCGAACAAGAATCCGCATTTCAAATCTTGAAAACGAAGCTAACCACCGCTCCTATCTTGTCACTTCCCGAAGGCAACGATGATTTTGTTGTGTATTGCGACACCTCGAAACATGGTTTTGGGTGTGTGTTGATGCAACAAACGAAAGTCATTTCTTATGCTTCTCGATAACTCAAAATTCATGAACGAAACTACACGACACATGATCTCGAGCTCGGAGCCGTTGTCTTTGCACTTAAAATGTGGAGACACTATCTTTATGGAACCAAGAGTACTATCTTTACCGATCACAAAAGTCTCCAACACATCTTCGATCAAAAGCAACTAAACATGAGACAATGAAGGTGGATTAAAACCTTAAACGATTACGATTGCGAACTTCGTTACCATCCCGGAAAGGAAAATATAGTAGCCGATGCCTTAAGTCGAAAAGAAAGAGTGGTGCCTCTTCGTGTCCGAGCCTTAAACATCACCATCCACACCAACCTTAATAGCCAAATTCGGGTAGCCCAAGATGAGGCTCTCAAGGATGAAAACATTTCACATGAGCTCTTGAACATTCTCATCTCTCGATTCGAAGTTAGGGAGACCGGACTTTGATATTTCACCGGAAGGATTTGGGTGCCTAGATACGGAGACTAGGAAGTCTTATTTTAGATGAAGCCCATAAGTTACGATACTCGATTCACCCCGGTGCCAATAAGATGTACCACGACCTTAAAGAACAATATTGGTGGCCGAACATCAAAAAGGGACGTAGCTACTTATGTTGCCAAGTGTTTGACATGTTCCAAAGTCAAAGCCGAACACCAAAGACCGTCCGGGTTACTTCAACAACCCGAAATCCTGCAATGAAAGTAGGAAAGAATAACGATGGACTTCATCACCAAGTTACCAAAGACAACGGGCGGTTATGATACCATTTGGGTTATTGTTGATCGTCTCACCAAATCCGCACACTTTCTCGCTATGAAAGAAACCGACAAAATGGAGAAACTTGCACAACTTTACATTAAGGAGATCGTAGCTCGACACGGTGTACCTTTATCGATTATCTCCGACCGAGATGGCCGTTTTATTTCTAGATTTTGGTGTACCTTGCAAGAAGCGTTGGGAACGCGTTTAGACATGAGCACCGCATATCATCCTCAAACCGATGTGCAAAGCGAACGCACAATTCAAACCTTAAAGGACTTGTTACGGGCTTGTGTTGTCGATTTTGGAAAAGCTTGGGACAAGCACTTACCTCTCGCCGAGTTTTCTTACAATAATAGTTATCACGCGAGTATTAAAGCCGCACCTTTTGAAGCGCTATATGGCCGAAAATGTCGTTCACCTCTTTGTTGGGCCGAGGTAGGCGACGTATAAATCACCGGACCCGAACTCATTCACGAAACCACCGAGAAAATTGTTCAAATCCGAGATAGGCTTCGGACGGCCCGGAGTCGTCAAAAGTGTTATACCGACAAAAGACGCAACGACCTCGTATTTCAAGTCGGTGATCGAGTAATATTAAAAGTCGCACCTTGGAAAGGTGTAATCCGTTTTGGGAAACGCGGGAAGCTAAATCCGCGGTATATTGGTCCTTTAGAAATCTTGGAGCGTATTGGGACCGTTGCTTATCGTTTAGATCTTCCGCCTCAATTGAACTCCGTTCATCCTACCTTCCATGTATCTAACTTGAAAAAGTGTCTTGCCGAACCCGATATCGTCATCCCTCTCGAGGAACTTACTATTGATGACAAACTTCATTTTGTGGAAGAACCGGTTGAAATTGTGGACACCTCCGTCAAGACGTTGAAACAAAGCCGAATTCCAATTGTTAAAGTCTGTTGGAACGCCAAAAGGGGACCCGAGTTTACTTAGGAAAGGCAAGATCAAATGCAAAAGAAATACCCTCACTTGTTCCCGGTTCCGGAAACGCAAGATCCCGAGGAAGAAACAACGATTACTACGCCTGCTTAAATTTCGGGACGAAATTTCTTTTAAGGAGTATGTAATGTAACATCCCGCCTTTTTCCGTTTACTTTTCCGTTTAATTATTTAAAGTCCGTTATATGTTTATAACATCTCCCGTTAATATGCGTTTTAAATTATCTCGTTAGGTAATTCACGCACCCGAATGGAACTAGAGGGACCAAACTTGTCCAAGTGCTAAACATTTGATTAGGTCAAATGGTCAACACTCCATCTCCTCCACCCATTATTTTCCATTTTCATTTTCACTTTTCATTTAATACTTTCAACTTTTCTCTCAATCTTCATCTTCAAGAATCATCATCTAAATTCGTTCAAGCAAGCTTCAATCAAAACAAATTACATATTTGGGATCCTTGCTACTTCCTCTTCGATTCCATACCAATTTCATTAGATTTGGGTAAATTCTAAAATCACTAGATTTTGTGTTCTTGATGTTTTTAAGTTATAAAGTTGTTAATTAGTGTCTATGGCTCAAGTCTAACATGATTATATGATTTATATGCTCGATTTCGTTATTTGAAGTAACTAGCTTGAGTATGAACTTTGGTGTATTTGATTTGGTGATTTGGTTGCTTGAATGTTGTTAAATGTCATAAATGCATGTATTAAATGTGTTTCCTAGTATCACTAGCTTCAATTTGATGTGTAGGTTGCTTGAGAAAACTCCATAAACTTGATTAGTGATTTTGGTGAATTTAAGTTAGGGTTTGATAAGCTTGAAAAGAATATTTGATGCATTGAATGCCATGAATTATTGTTGGTAAGTAGTTAGTTGTATTGTATGCTTGATTACCTACAAAACGGCGTGTAGTATGTATGCATTAAATGCCTGAATCATAAATGTGCACCTATAAAATTTGAAGCATTAAATGTGTGCATTGATTGATCATTTGATTTGAAAAGTCGGTGATTGAAAATAATGTTTTCGGTTGGTGAAATGTGCTTAGTTGTCTTCCTTGTCAAAAGAGCTTTCCAACGATATAAGGTGCGAGTCATAAGTGTTTACGGTTTGTGATTTGTGTTTGTTCGAAGTTCGGAAAAAGACTTGAACAATTGAAACTGACCAGGTACCAGCACCCGTTAAATGCCGCGGCGTGGCATCCTTGGGTCGCGGCGCGACCTAAGGCGTGTTCAGGTTCTGACCTACATGTCAATTATATGAAAAATGTTTGGCACCCTATGGACCTCCGATTCACATGAGACTTGTTCTAACATGTTTATATATGAATAATTAGCACAGAAAAATAGTTCGGGACCCGACCCGAACACGTTGACTTTTTCGTTGACTTTGACCGACCAAAGTTTGACTTTTTGTCAAACTTAACCAAATGATTATGCAATCTTTCTAACATGATCCTATAATTGTATCTTGCATGAAATTTGACAATTTGATTCACATGCTGCATAATCGAGTCGTATTGAGCCATAGGACTAATTGAACATCTTTGACCAATCGTGACTATCGTTATTGATACAACCTATTTGTTTAGGTCAAGACTAGCATTGTTCTTTGCACACGTTACTTGTCGAAGTACTTATTTGCTCTTGCACTCAAGGTGAGATCATAGTCTCACTTTTACTCTTTTGAACTTACATTTGGGATGAGAAAACATAAACGTTTATTTTTAACTAAGTGAACACAAGTACAGGAAAACAAACATTCTACATACGAGTTTAGAATAAAATCCTCAATTCGATTATCATTAGTTACACTTGCAGGGTGTAAGTGTAGGCGTGAACTTATGTTGTATGGCCATATGGGTTTGACAAACCCTCATTCGGACGGTTCGCTACCGTTATTCGGATGAAATATATTTTCGGGAAACAGTATATGTTCTAACACTATTGTGATGGGGTACTATTGAAGGAAACGTTAAGCCTTGATAATTGGGTGCTCGTGAATATTAACTTTTAGAATGTATTACTATTTATCAATGATGCAAATCTTGTGGTTCGACGTACTTTTACTCATTTACTTACTTAAACCTATGATTTCACCAACGTTTTCGTTGACAGATTTCTATGTTTTTCTCAGGTCCTTGATCATTAGGTGATACATGCTTCCGCACATTCTTTTTGATACTTGCTTTGGATGTCGAGTATACTTGCATATGTGGAGCGTCTTTTGACTACTTTAAACTGTGTCGCACGTGTTTCATTTGTACTTTAAACATCGTTATGTACTAGTTATGGAAACTACTTTTGTAAACTTTGAAATATCCACACTTATGAAATGAATGCGATATATTTTCGGTCAAACTTTATCTTAAAGACTTATGACCATGTAATGGGACCTACGTAGACGGCGCCGTCAAACATGCTTTGGTCGGGTCGCTACATATATATGATACGTTTTGTGAACATTGCATTCTTTTGAAAAGGCACACCATAAATGAATATTTAAATCAAAGGTTTTCGACAGCTGATGATTTCTACATATAGACAATCACCGTAAATAATAGTTTACAATAGTACTTCCGTTGACAATGCAGTCAAAATAAGATACATGGTGATGATTTGGTGAATGCAACATTTCCTTAAAAAATATGCCATGTAAGACTCCATGCACATAGCTTGTCTAACATATAAGCAAACAGTGGAAGACTTATAGGGAACCTGAGAATAAACATGCTAACAAGTGTCAACACAAAGGTTGGTGAGTTCATAGTTTTAATATTTTGCATAATCTGTACATAAAGGTGGATCACAAGATTTCAGTTGTTTCATCCAGAAACGTTTATCAAAATACTCTACGAAATTGAGCACCCTGGTAACTAAACTTAATGTATATACAATTTATACCCTTTGTATAATCATCTTAATAATACACGCAAACCAACGTGTACGCTTCTCAAATAGCATACGTCCGTTAAAAGGCTAGTGCTCTAGCTCGGACGGGGATATCAAGCCCTATGGATCCATATATAACTACTCGCGCCCACCAGTTCTTATAACCGACAGTTACTAGTTAACAAAGCTAAGGGATTTTTGGTTCAAACTCAGTGTAGAATTAAGTATGTACTTGTATCCATTGCGTTTAAAATAAAGTGCATGTATTCTCAGCCCAAAAAATATAGATTGCAAAAGCAATTAAAAAGGAGCAAATGAAACTCACCTTAGCTACACATAAAGTCGTTCTCCGAAATGTGACCGAAACTTGGAATACCAAATAACCGTAGATCTCAACCTAGAGAACATATGTTGGTCAATAAATGTCTATCAAGCTAGGTCAGGTCATAGTGTATCACAATCCTAATGCTCGAGATCGACATACAAAAGTTATCAAAAGTCATTTCAAAAAGTCAATTTGACTCAATACTATAGTTGAATGATCAGGGCAATCGAAACATTTTAACATTTCACATAGTTTCCCAATTCTTGTAAAATTAAACTATAATTTTTATAAGGCTTTAAAATATGATAGAACAATCAATTTTGACAATTGTTCAACAAAACGAGACGTGCCTTATATAAGAATTCATTTACTCCGCTGATAATATTTAAAAATTCAATTTATCAATCTTATAAACAAGTTGTTTAAATATTAATTGCAGATTCAAAAGCAATTTCGATTAACGTCAATCATAATTCAATTGATCATATCTTTTAATTCGTTCATCGAAATCATACGATATCTAAATGAAAAGTTATTGATTTTTCGCCAGCTTTCCAAAAAGATGCATATCATATACCTTTTATCAGTAATATATGTATTTAATTCGTGATTCATCATAATCTGTTTATCGACGAAATTTAGCATACAAGCATGCATAAGAGCACTAGACATGTATACACTATTAATATATAAAAGATAAGATATGAATGCTCACGTATCAATATTGTGATTCAATATTGCAGGAAAATACGTAGATGCAATGGAGATGATAAACATTAGTTTGACTCACAAGCAATACTCCCAAACAATACCCATAACCTCCATAGCTATAACCCATAATTTCCTTAGCTCTATCCCACTCGAAAAACCCGTTTTGAAATCATTTGGACATAACTTCAATGTAGTATTTTATGTAAAATAGTTATTACTAATATTAATATCATAAGATTAATAATAATAATCTTTAATAATAATAATAATAATAATAATAATAATAATAATAATAATAATAATATAAATAATAATAATAATTACAGAGGGAGTACGATATAGATGGATGTGTGTGTGATCGATTGAATTCGTTTGAATTTATAGGACCTTTGCTGAACCTGGTCCCCATGCGATCGCATGGGTTCACAGGCCTATAGCCATGCGATCACATGGCCTCTGAAGACAGCTCACCATCTTTAGTTTCTTTGTTCGTCGACATAATTTTATATAATATATATATATAATATATTTAATTTATATAATTAATTATATATTTTATTATATTCATGTGCACAGTTTATTTGTAATTTTTGTTCAGATGACTTGTACGTTATCACTCGACTCATGTCTCGGTTCCGGTTTCTCGAATGCATTTTCGTACGCTTAGAAAACTGGTACTTTTCGTTACGCGACGTGTACCTTTATCAAAAATTAAACTTAATCATTGATAAACTATGTCACTCGAAGTGTAGCTTTAATCAATTAAGTGTTTTGGTTATTTGCTTCTATAAATCATCGTCTCATAGTATATACATATACATATATACATTTTCATTTTTAAATAGTGTTTTACTGTAGCAAAATTTTTTTACTGTAGCAAATAGTGATTTTTGAAAACACTGTAGCTTTTCGGGTACTGTAGCAATTCAAAAATACTGTACCAAATTAGTGTTTTACTGGTTCATCTTAAACGTTTTAGTTAACTTATCTAAATATCAATCGAATCAATAATCGAATGTTACTATCGTTTACTAAATAACTTGAAATCATATATATATATATATATATATATATATATATATATATATATATATATATATATATATATATATATATATATGCACATTAAGTTATATATATATATTGTTCGTGAATCTTCGAGAACAGTCAAAGAATAATTGATTACATGAATATAGTTCCAAAACTTTCGTGACTCAACATTACAGACTTTGTTTATCGTGTAATGACCCGCACTTTTTCGATCATTCTATAATTATAAGATTAATATTTACATAAATTAAACCTTACCAACATGATAAGCAATCCAAATTGTTGAGATTTATGTTTTTGAAAAGAGTTTTACACAACGTTTGACCGTCTAGTTTGACCGATGATATCACGAACTATATAACATATGATAATTATATGTTTGTGTATATATATGTATATATACATATTTAACATGATTTAAGGATGTTTTAATATCTCATTTTGTATTAATAACAATAAGTTATAAGTATATTTTGAAACTACTAACTTAAGTTTTCAAAACGATAACTTTAAGTAACGTTTTTGATATAAATACTTATAACCTATAATGTTTATACATATATCGTATATGTAATGTATTTAATCACTTTTTAAGGACTTAAATACATACAACAATATAAGTATATTCACAAAAGATAACTATATTTGAATCCTCGTTCCGTTTTCACAAGATTTCTATACGTATATCTAGAGTATATGTACTCGTATCATACCTAACTTCTATACGTATTTACTATTGGTATATACACATCAAATCACCACCTAACTAGCCCTTGTTACTGCCCTAAGGTAGAGGTAATTGCTTTTGTATGATTGTTTGACAAATACACAAGATTACAAGCTAAAAATTTTGTCTTCATACCCCCTTAATCACGTTTTTATAAGAGTACCATGGATCATCATTTTGATTCATTTTAACTTCCATTTTCTAGCTAAAAATACACACTCTTTCTTAACCCTTAAACTCCATAACCATTCAGCAAGAAACCATGAAGATCTAGCCATAGAAACAAGCCTTAATCACCATAAGAAAACCCTTACAAAAACACTTCAAGAATCCTTTCCAAGAACACAAACTTACTTCCAATCTTTCATCCAATTCCATCACTCTTTTGGTTCTAGGTTTTTACTCCTCTTTTACAGCAATCTTGTCCAAGTAACTTGAGGTAGTAACTTTGTTCATAACCTTATTCGATTCATATATATATAGCTATCTTATTTTATGGTATAAAATTTTAACAACAAGAACATAGCTTGAATGTTTTCAAACTTGTTTGCAAACTAAATAGATCCTTCTAACTTAACTTTTAAAATACTTCAAGACCTGTAATATATCATAAATATATTCTAATTTAACAAGGTATAACTTGGTTTTTCAAAGAACACCTTAAAAACTGTTTTTACGACGTCGGAGTGCAACTGGGGGCTGTTTTGGGTTGGATAATTAAAAACTATCTTGAACCTTGAATTGGAGGTTTATTTTCTGGAAAAATGATATTTACTATGAATATGATAACACATAAAAATTTCATGATTTAACTCAAAGTATAAGTATTTTTAGAAAAATAATCATTTAAGGTTGTTTACATGATGGAA
This sequence comes from Rutidosis leptorrhynchoides, assembly GCF_046630445.1. Taxonomy (NCBI): domain Eukaryota; kingdom Viridiplantae; phylum Streptophyta; class Magnoliopsida; order Asterales; family Asteraceae; genus Rutidosis; species Rutidosis leptorrhynchoides. The sequence goes on from NC_092335.1 coordinate 174,389,923, forward strand.
AATGATTAACTTCATAAGTTTCACCAAAGTTTGACCTATGACTTGTGATTTCGAATGCAAACTAAGGTATTTACAGTTCATATTCTTAAAGAGGGACTCGATCCAAGGAAGTGGCAAGTTGAACCAACGAAAACGGAGTTGTAACGAAGAAACTATGACCAAAACGAAATCGGATATCCAAGACTAATTTAGCTACGTGATTAATTGGAAAAAAATTAAATAAATCACATCTTTCTAAAATAACATGATATTTTATATATATGTACTCATAATTTAATTTTATATGGTTCAGGATCACCCGTAAACAATACGAGAAGATTAATCATAAGATCCCATGATTGTACGCAACACGTCATTTGACAACACCGGTACTTTATGTACGCAACACGTCATTTGACATCACCGGTACCGTTGGTCAAGAATAATCTCGACCAATACATATACGATGGGGTTTTTATTTATTTCATTGGGGGTTTATTAATCACCTAAAAATGAACCATTTAAAATTGAATTACTAACATCGAACTGCTAACTACGGACTAAGGAATTATTAAAAGTATTATAAGTATATATATGTGACGATTGTTTAAAAAGAAAAGGTATTGATATATTATATATGGTTAGGTTTGTGATATCAATCGGAGACCAAGTCAAAATTACATATCTTCAAGACGAAAGTGAGTATATAGTCCCACTTTTAAACTCTAAGTATTTCGGGATGAGAATACATGTATTTTATGTTTTACGTTATGGACACAAGTAACTGAAAAATATATTCTACGTTGAGTTGTACCACTGGCATACTTCCCTGTAGCTTGGTAACTGTTATTTACAGCGGTATTGTAAACGCGAATCCTGTTGATAGATCTATCGGGCCTGACAACCCCAACCGGACTGGACGACCAGTATTCAACGGTTGCACAGTACTTCATTTTGTGACTACACTTGGTACGGTGTAGTAAGATTTCATAATAAAGGGAATATGCGACGTGATTAAATGTTAAGTATGGTTACAAAGTGCTCAACCACTTAGAATATTTTTATTAAAATGTTTATATATGAAATCTTGTGGTCTATATTTATATCGCTGCCGGCATTAAACCTATATCTCACCAACTTTATGTTGACGTTTTAAACATGTCTATTCTCAGGTGATAATTAGAAGCTTCCGCTGCAACATGTTGAATTTAAACAAGATCTTGAGTATGCATATTTGTGTCAAAAATAAAACTGCATATCGGAGGATTTGTAATGTAAAATATGCTAGAAATCGTATTGTTATCATCACATGTAAAGTTTGTAAGTCTAAGATTATCGCTAAACGATAATCATCTTTATTTTGTCTAAAGCTTGTATCAAAATAAGAATTATGGTTTGTAATGTAAAATATATGCAGTTGTTCTTTTAAAAATGTCGCATATAGAGGTCAATACCTCGCAATGAAATCATACGTTATCTAACACGTTCTTATGGTTAAGGACGGGTTATGACATGTGGTATCAGAGCGGTGGTCTTAGCGAACCAGGTTTGCATTAGTGTGTCTAACCGAGAAGTCGTTAGGATACATTAGTAAGTCTGGACTTTGACCGGGTCTGATTTAAAAACCATTGCTTATCATTGTTGGTTAAAATTTATATGTAAATATTATGTAGTACTAATGGGTTAGTTGTTGTGTGATAGATGTCGGGCTCAAAACTTGTTATCACATTCAGCGACTCCGAACCAGAATCTTCAGATGGTGTTCCAGTCATTAACCTATCCGATGACGAAAATAATATCTTTGGGGAAGACTCACAAATTCCGGATGAACCGACTATAGAGAACCCGAAAAGTGAACCCGAGGAGGAAAGTGAACCCGAGGAGGAAAGTGAACCCGAGGAAGAAATACAGGAAATTACAAAAGACGAGTTCGAACTAGGAAAGAAACGAAAGGCTAATGAATTAGAAAATTCAAATCCCGAGTTTAGTAAGGATGATGTGGCACCAACTCCACTAGACACTACCACCCCTATTCCCACTATTCCTATTCGTTCTATCCCGGCATCCAGTTCTTCAGTCCCACAGCCAAAATATAGGCAGACAGCCAGGATAAGCGTTAAGCGATTCTTTGAACCTAAACGTCCTAGAAAATAGACCAAACGATGCGCTGCCGTATTAAACCATGGGATCATATAATGTTTTGTATAATATTATCAGTGTGGTTTGCTTAATGTTCGATGTAAGATAAGCATATGTAAAATAGTGAAGTGTGAAATGCAATAATTTTCCATGGTTAAGTATTATTTAGATGGTAGTAATTGATTTTCGTACTAAGCTATTAAGTATGAACTTTAACGGGTAGGTACTACCCTAGATATAATTATAAAATGCTAATAAGAAGAAAAGGCTTTTATAATAATAACTGGTTCATATTATTAATAAGCTACGATGTACTGTAAATACATACTACATCTATAATATTCCATGTGAATAATTTTTTTTTTTCATTCTTATTGAAGATTATGGCGCGATTGAACCGAATGACGGAACAAGAAATCCAGGAACTCATCAATCAGCGAGTGAACGACAGAATGTTATGGGTCGAGGCTGCAAGAGCTGCTACAGTTAACCCAAATCCTCGTGTAGGATGCACTTACAAAACTTTTCAAGCTTGCAAGCCCTCATCATTCAGTGTAACAGAAGGACCGATCGGTTTAACCCGGTGGATAGAAAAGATGGAAACTGTGTTCAAAATCAGTGGTTGTGTTGAAAAGGACATGACCAAATACGCATCGTGCACTTTACAAGATAGTGCACTCACGTGGTGGAAAAATTATGTGAAGGCGGTAGGAGGAGATGTAGCTTATGATACTCCATGGGAAGAATTCAAAACAATGTTAATCAACGAGTATTGTCCAAGGAACGAGGTTAGGAAGTTGGAAGATGAATTACGAAGTCTGAAGGTTATTGGTACTGAAATCACCAACTACAATCAGCGATTCATGGAATTAGTTTTGCTATGTCCTGAATTGGTTCCAACCGAAGAACGGAAGATTGAAATGTACAAAGATGGTTTGCCCAAAAAGGTCAAGGCAAATGTTACAGCATCGAAACCTAAGACAATTCATGAAGCTATAACCATGGCAAACGAGCTAATGGATCAGGTCATCATGGATAAGAAAGTATCCAATACTGATGTGAAGGTATCAGGTAACAAAAGAAAGTGGAATGGAAATTATGATCGAGGTAACCAACAACAATCTTTTAAGAAACAAGAAATCACGCAAGGTGCGGGTAGTGGTTTAAGCTTTGGTTATAAAGGACAAAATCCTTTATGCAACCGATGCCACAAACATCACTCTGGTTACTGTAATGTGGTATGCAACAAATGTAATCGAAAGGGTCATCTTGCTGAAGATTGTAGGGCTCTCGTTACAAATACAAATGGTACCAAGACTCCTGCCACTAATGCAAATAGAACTGCTTTGGCTACCATTACTTGTTATGGGTGTGGAAAACAAGGTCACTATAAGAGCCAGTGTCCGAATCCAGAGAAGAATAATGGATCTGCACGTGGAAGAGCATTTGTTATTAATGCTAGAGAGGCGTGTGAAGACCCGGAGCTTGTTACGGGTACGTTTACCATTAATAACTTATCCGCATCTATTATATTTGATACTGGTGCCGATAGAAGTTACGTGAGTAGAGGCTTTTACGCTAAATTGAATTGTTCATCATTACCTCTAGATGCTAAGTACATGATTGAGTTAGCTAATGGTAAACTAATTAAAGCCGATAAAATTTGCCGTGATTGTAAAATAAATTTAGCCGGAGAAACGTTTAAAATTGACTTGATACCCGTAGAATTAGGAAGTTTTGATGTAATAGTCGGCATGGACTGGATGTCCAAAATAGGAGCTGAAGTTGTGTGCGCCAAGAAGGCAATTCGCATTCCTCGTAAGGATAAAACGCCAGTAATGATTTATGGAGAGAAGGGTAACTCAAAGCTAAAACTCATTAGTTATTTGAAAGCTCAAAAGTGCTTGAAGAAAGGGTGCTATGCTATCTTAGCACATGTTAATAAAGTCGAAACGAAGGAAAAAGTGAAGAGCATCAATGACGTGCCTGTGGCAAGAGATTTTCCTGAAGTCTTTTCGGAAGAGTTGCCGGGATTACCTCCATTTAGATCTGTAGAATTTCAAATAGATTTAGTACCAGGAGCTGCACCAGTGGCTCGTGCTCCATATAGACTTGCACCGTCCGAATTAAAAGAACTTCAAGATCAGTTAAAAGAATTACTGGACCGTGGATTCATACGACCAAGTACTTCACCGTGGGGAGCTCCGATTCTATTTTTTAAAAAGAAAGATGGATCTTATAGGATGTGTATAGATTATCGTGAATTAAATAAGTTAACTATCAAAAATCGGTATCCACTACCGAGAATTGACGACTTATTTGATCAACTCCAAGGATCATGTGTTTATTCGAAAATCGACCTAAGATCGGGCTATCATCAACTACGTGTCAAAGAAGAGGACATTCCGAAAACTGCTTTTCGGACACGTTATGGTCATTACGAATTTTTGGTCATGCCGTTTGGATTGACGAATGCGCCAGCTGTATTCATGGACCTCATGAATCGAGTTTGTAGTCCGTATTTAGATAAGTTTGTTATCGTTTTCATTGATGACATTCTTATCTATTCCAAGAGTGAGCAAGAGCATGAGCAGCATTTAAGGTTGATATTAGAGTTGTTGAGAAAAGAACAGCTATACGCTAAATTTTCTAAATGTGCTTTCTGGTTGAAAGAAGTGCAATTTCTTGGCCACGTTGTTAGTAGCAAAGGAATTCAGGTTGATCCAGCTAAAATTGAGGCCATTGAAAAATGGGAGACTCCTAAAACACCAATGCAGATACGCCAATTTTTGGGTTTAGCCGGTTATTATAGAAGGTTTATTCAAGATTTTTCCCGAATAGCTAAGCCGTTGACAGCATTAACGCAAAAAGGGAAGAAATACGAATGGACCTCGGAGCAGGAGAACGCATTTCAATTACTAAAGAAGAAGTTAACTACGGCGCCTATTTTATCGTTACCAGAAGGGAACGATGATTTTGAAATATATTGTGACGCTTCGCGACAAGGTTTTGGTTGCGTTCTTATGCAACGGAAGAAAGTTATTGCATACGCATCCCGACAATTGAAGATTCACGAGCGAAATTATACGACGCATGATCTAGAATTGGGAGCAGTCGTGTTTGCATTGAAGATGTGGAGACACTACTTGTATGGAGTTAAATGCACTGTGTTTACTGATCATAAAAGCCTTCAACATATTTTTGATCAGAAACAGCTGAACATGAGGCAACGTAGGTGGGTCGAGTTAATAAACGACTATGATTGTGAAATTCGTTATCATCCCGGGAAAGCGAATGTGGTGGCTGACGCATTAAGCAGAAAGGAACGAGAACCAATTCGAGTACGAGCGATGAACATAAAAATTCGCATGAATCTCAACTCACAAATCAAAGAAGTTCAACGAGAAGCACTTACTAAAGAAAATATAGGAAATGAAATAATGAAGAAGTATGAGAAGCAACTCGTTATGCGGGAAGATGGAATTCGATATTTTGCAAATCGTATTTGGGTACCGAAGTTGGGTGGATTAAGGAAGTTGATATTGAACGAGGCACATAAGACAAGATACTCGATACATCCTGGAGTTGGAAATATGTATCAAGATCTTAAGACACATTATTGGTGGCCTAATTTAAAGACAGACGTTGCAACATATGTTGGGGAGTGTTTAACTTGTTCCAAGGTCAAAGCAGAACACCAAAAGCCGTCAGGGTTACTTCAACAACCAGAAATCCCAGAATGGAAATGGGATGGTATTACCATGGATTTCATCACGAAATTACCAAAGACTGCCTGGGGATACGACACCATTTGGGTGATTGTTGATCGTCTCACCAAGTCTGCACATTTCTTGCCTATAAAGGAAACGGATAGAATGGAGAAACTATTACGATTGTATATAAAGGAAATTGTTTCAAGGCATGGAATACCTATTTCCATTATATCCGATCGTGATAGTAGATTTACCTCAAAGTTCTGGCAATCACTACAGGAGGCCCTAGGAACTCGTTTGGATATGAGCACCGCATATCATCCGCAAACCGATGGGTAGAGTGAAAGAACGATTCAAACTCTTGAAGACATGCTCAGGGCATGCGTGATCGATTTTGGAAACGGATGGGATAAGTATTTACCGTTAGCAGAATTCTCGTATAATAATAGTTATCATGCGAGCATTAAAGCTGCGCCATTCGAAGCACTGTATGGAAGGAAGTGTAGATCTCCTATCTGTTGGAATGAAGTAGGAGATCGACAATTAACTGGTCCCGAGATCATACACGAAATGACTGAGAAGATAGTACAAATCAAGGAGAGATTGAAAACAGCCCGTAGTCGCCAAAAGAGCTACGCCGATGTTCGAAGGAAACCATTAGAGTTTCAGATCGGTGACATGGTTATGTTAAAGGTGTCACCGTGGAAAGGTGTAATACGCTTCGGAAAAAGGGGTAAACTGAACCCAAGATATGTAGGCCCGTTCAAGATTATCGAACGCATTGGACCGGTAGCTTATCGACTCGAGTTACCACAACAACTCGCCGGAGTACATAATACATTTCACGTCTCAAACCTTAAGAAGTGTCTTGCAAAGGAAGATCTCACCATTCCTCTTGAAGAAATCCATGTCGATGAGAAACTACAATTCATCGAAGAACCAATCGAAATCATGGACCGTGAAGTTAAACGGCTCAAGCAGAGCAACATACCGATCGTTAAGGTTCGTTGGAATGCTCGAAGGGGTCCCGAGTTTACTTGGGAATGAGAGGATCAAATGAAACAAAAGTATCCACACTTGTTTCCCGATGACGCAAAATAGGTACAATTTTAAAATTTCGGGACGAAATTTATTTAACGGGTAGGTACTGTAATGACCCGCACTTTTTCGATCATTCTATAATTATTAGATTAATATTTACATAAATTAAACCTTACCAACATGATAAGCAATCCAAATTGTTGAGATTTATGTTTTTGAAAAGAGTTTTACACAACGTTTGACCGTCTAGTTTGACCGATGATATCACGAACTATATAACATATGATAATTATACGTTTGTGTATATATATGTATATATACATATTTAACATGATTTAAGGATGTTTTAATATCTCATTTTGTATTAATAACAATAAGTTATAAGTATATTTTGAAACTACTAACTTAAGTTTTCAAAACGATAACTTTAAGTAACGTTTTTGATATAAATACTTATAACCTATAATGTTTATACATATATCGTATATGTAATGTATTTAATCACTTTTTAAGGACTTAAATACATAAAACAATATAAGTATATTCACAAAAGATAACTATATTTGAATCCTCGTTCCGTTTTCACAAGATTTCTATACGTATATCTAGAGTATATGTACTCGTATCATACCTAACTTCTATACGTATTTACTATTGCTATATACACAACAAATCACCACCTAACTAGCCCTTGTTACTGCCCTAAGGTAGAGGTAATTGCTTTTGTATGATTGTTTGACAAATACACAAGATTACAAGCTAAAATTTTTGTCTTCATACCCCCTTAATCACGTTTTTATAAGAGTACCATGGATCATCATTTTGATTCATTTTAACTTCCATTTTCTAGCTAAAAACACACACTCTTTCTTAACCCTTAAACTCCATAACCATTCAGCAAGAAACCATGAAGATCTAGCCATAGAAACAAGCCTTAATCACCATAAGAAAACCCTTACAAAAACACTTCAAGAATCCTTTCCAAGAACACAAACTTACTTCCAATCTTTCATCCAATTCCATCACTCTTTTGGTTCTAGGTTTTTACTCCTCTTTTACAGCAATCTTGTCCAAGTAACTTGAGGTAGTAACTTTGTTCATAACCTTATTCGATTCATATATATATAGCTATCTTATTTTATGGTATAAAATTTTAACAACAAGAACATAGCTTGAATGTTTTCAAACTTGTTTGCAAACTAAATAGATCCTTCTAACTTAACTTTTAAAATACTTCAAGACCTTTAATATATCATAAATATATTCTAATTTAACAAGGTATAACTTGGTTTTTCAAAGAACACCTTAAAAACTGTTTTTACGACGTCGGAGTGCAACCGGGGGCTGTTTTGGGTTGGATAATTAAAAACTATCTTGAACCTTGAATTGGAGGTTTATTTTCTGGAAAAATGATATTTACTATGAATATGATAACACATAAAAATTTCATTATTTAACTCAAAGTATAAGTATTTTTAGAAAAATAATCATTTAAGGTTGTTTACATGATGGAAAATGATTAACTTCATAAGTTTCACCAAAGTTTGACCTATGACCTGTGATTTCGAATGCAAACTAAGGTATTTACAGTTCATATTCTTAAAGAGGGACTCGATCCAAGGAAGTGGCAAGTTGAACCAACGAAAACGGAGTTGTAACGAAGAAACTATGACCAAAACGAAATCGGATATCCAAGACTAATTTAGCTACGTGATTAATTGGAAAAAAATTAAATAAATCACATCTTTCTAAAATAACATGATATTTTATATATATGTACTCATAATTTAATTTTATATGGTTCAGGATCACCCGTAAACAATACGAGAAGATTAATCATAAGATCCCATGATTGTACGCAAAACGTCATTTGACAACACCGGTACTTTATGTACGCAACACGTCATTTGACAACACCGGTACCGTGGGTCAAGATTAATCTCGACCAATACATATACGATGGGGTTTTTATTTATTTCATTGGGGGTTTATTAATCACCTAAAAATGAACCATTTAAAATTGAATTACTAACATCGAACTGCTAACTACGGACTAAGGAATTATTAAAAGTATTAAAAGTATATATATGTGACGATTGTTTAAAAAGAAAAGGTATTGATATATTATATATGGTTAGGTTTGTGATATCAATCGGAGACCAAGTCAAAATTACATATCTTCAAGACGAAAGTGAGTATATAGTCCCACTTTTAAACTCTAAGTATTTCGGGATGAGAATACATGTATTTTATGTTTTACGTTATGGACACAAGTAACTGAAAAATATATTCTACGTTGAGTTGTACCACTGGCATACTTCCCTGTAGCTTGGTAACTGTTATTTACAGCGGTATTGTAAACGCGAATCCTGTTGATAGATCTATCGGGCCTGACAACCCCAACCGGACTGGACGACCAGTATTCAACGGTTGCACAGTACTTCGTTTTGTGACTACACTTAGTACGGTGTAGTAAGATTTCATAATAAAGGGAATATGCGACGTGATTAAATGTTAAGTATGGTTACCAAGTGCTCAACCACTTAGAATATTTTTATTAAAATGTTTATATATGAAATCTTGTGGTCTATATTTATATCGCTGCCGGCATTAAACCTATATCTCACCAACTTTATGTTGACGTTTTAAACATGTCTATTCTCAGGTGATAATTAGAAGCTTCCGCTGCAACATGTTGAATTTAAACAAGATCTTGAGTATGCATATTTGTGTCAAAAATAAAACTGCATATCGGAGGATTTGTAATGTAAAATATGCTAGAAATCGTATTGTTATCATCACATGTAAAGTTTGTAAGTCTAAGATTATCGCTAAACGATAATCATCTTTATTTTGTCTAAAGCTTGTATCAAAATAAGAATTATGGTTTGTAATGTAAAATATATGCAGTTGTTCTTTTAAAAATGTCGCATATAGAGGTCAATACCTCGCAATGAAATCATACGTTATCTAACACGTTCTTATGGTTAAGGACGGGTTATGACATATCATGTCAAAAACATTAAATCATTTAAAGATAAAGTTTAAATTTGGTCAGAGATTTCCGGGTCGTCACAGTACCTACCCGTTAAAGAAATTTCGTCCTGAAATTTGAGTGAGGTCGTCATGGCTAACAATAAAAATGTTTTCATGAAGAATATGAGTTGATAATTAGAGTTTTATCACCGTTGAATACTATGGATAAAACAATCCAATTACTCGAAGCGTATGAGAGAAATTATCGTAAAAGAGTGAAATGAAGGAATATAGATTCGTCTTAATTTTTGACGTAGTAACGATTGATTTCCGGAATTTAAGGAATAGAAAATCTTCATATTCTAAATAAGATTTGATTCTTCGGGAATCAAAGAGATTAAGATCTTCTTTAATTAAATGCGTAATCTGCCTCGATTGCTATGTCTGATATTTCACTATAAATTGACCTCTTCCATTTCATTTATTTTCACCACTCCTATAAGCTTCTTCCTTATTTCATACTTCCTAATAGATTGTGAAAATGCCTAATCCAGTTCTGATTCTTGATATTTTCTTGGCTATCGTATCCTTCATTCTTCTTTTTCATCTGCCACCAGAGGAGGTTATTTTCTTCTACTATTACCTTGGGGTTATAGTGTTTTTCATTCTCCCGTATCTTTATATTGCTATACGCATTGATATACACGATTTGTAATTTCGGGGTTTTTATCGTGCTTTTTATTCTCCATTATATTTCGGAGCTTCATGCTTTTGTTTTCTCTTCCCGACCTTAAGTCAAGCGGATAATGGTCTAGAATTCTTAGTTATGCATTTCGGAATGAACATAGTCAATGTTCTAAGAAAGAAATTGTAATGGCACGATCTTGATTTGTCAAATTACCAGAATATCCGAAAAAGACCGAATCATCAAGAAAAATATTTTCTTGATATATTTAAAGGTTAAATAGAATGAAAGAGTTATGTAACATGGTTCATGATGAGGGTATGATCCGTGAATCTTTATCACGTTCTATTAGAAACTCAGCATGACTTACTTTAATATAATCACATTGATCAAGTGTCATTATATTATACTAACTCATGCTTCAATTCCCAACACTACTTCAAAAACATCCATTTTTTGAAATTTTCAGGATTTAGAAACTAAAATAGTTTCTTTTATGATGTAATACAGATAGCGCAAAGAGATAAATGATTTCAGATAAGAATAGTTGTGAAAATATCTTCAGGAATATCGAAGATATTTATAATGAAAGATACGATGATATCTTAGAAATTCTAATATTGAAGGATGATGAAGAAGATTTGTTCGTAAAGGTTTAGATTCAGGAGTAAGGTATTCATTAATGACTTCAGTAGACACTGAATCATTTGGATTCTTTGAAGGCAGGTTTAGTCTTTGTGATTTGTCCACAGCCTCCTTCATGATTTGCTCAATCCATTTTCCAGTTCTAAACCTTCTCTTTTTCTCAGCTTTACCACCATACTATTTTTTATCATCAAACTTTTTACTGTTAAGGTCGTTTACAGTTTTTGCAGCTTCATCAGCATTTTTCCAATTTCGGAGAACTAATTTCACAGTTTGGGGTGTTTTTCAGAAACTTCACATTCGAAGTAGGTAAGATTAGAAGATAGACATTATATGTATATATATAACTGTTGGCGTAGAATTGCTGCGAAATTCGAAATACTGGTTGATAATTCCTGGTAGTTGGTATGCAATTACCGTTACAAGATGCGGATGAGTATATGATAGAGTTTCAATGAGTATAAGGATTTTTCGGAAGGTCAAGGATCAATGAAGTTGTTGGTAAATTTACTGCTAATGTGGTGGAACATGAAAGGTTCCCCTGTAACAAAAACGTATATGTCAAACTTATAATAAGGTTAATCTGAAAAGTCGTAGTTGACTGGTTGGAAGTGTGATAAAACTGGATACTTTGAAAAGGATTGCAAGATTATTTTCGGTAATAACAATGCTAAATGATCTTTCACAGTTTTGAAGTCAAAGTATAGCTTTGAAAGATGTAGAGATCTAAGAATGATGTCATCGATTCAGAGTTATGACTTGGATTCTGATCCGTCAACATCAGAATATGTAATTGAATTTGTATGAAAACGATTGTATATCGTTGTGAGTATTGTTAATAATTTTTGAATCAAAGTTGAAGAATGTACAGTGTAACATATTAATTGCGAACCTAAATATTTCCCGGGTATTACCTACCCGTTAAAGATTTCACAATTAATACTTTGTACAAAAGAATTTTTATTACCTTCTTTATGAAAATATATGTATGTATATTTTCTTCAGATGTAATACAGATTTAATGAGTTAATATCATATTAAGCTCATTTGATTTTCGGCTTGACTTAGAAATGATTAATCTCTAAAACATTAGAGATTACATAATCTTCGCAGAGTATTTCACTAATGAAATCAATACTTCATTATTTATTCTTATTGATATTCCTTGGTGAAGGATGTTGATGCTTGTGGAATTCTTGCGAACTTCGCAAGGCACAAATGATATTTTCTGGAAAGTTTCGAGTACATCGAAGATAAAAGTGTAAAATCAAATATGTAGTTGATTAATACACTAAGTTTATTATGAAATGGAATTCATTGAGTTGAAACAGATACTGTAGTTAACGATGGTTAAGTTGTTAACGAAGGATGTACATCATAGCATATTAGTAATATGAATTAACCGAGTAGTACCTACTAGTTAAGATTCACACGTAATAGCTTAGTACGAAAAGATTTATTTTGATTTCAAATTTCACATATATATATATATATATATATATATATATATATATATATATATATATATATATATATATATATTATATATATATATATATATATATATATATATATATATATATATATATATATATATATATATATATATAATATACATATAATTTCTTCAGAGGAAATGAGTTAATACTTCATAACTCGTTGATACAATATATGCGTTGTTGATTTGTGATGATGTTGATGATTATGGAACTGGTGGAAATCGTGATGTTATAGGTGCTGCTAGTGCTGACGATGCTGATAGTACTGACGTGCTGGTGATGCTGACGGTACTGTTGATGCTGCTTGTATAACAAGTCTAGCTTGTAAATCGCACACTATTCCTGTCAGGGTTTCACTTTATTATTTCTATCCGCCCACTACTAATTTACAATATATAATCTCTAAAACTTTTAGAAACTACATATTCTCTGCAGAATATTTCTTCGATGAAGTTATGAATCAATACTTCATCGTTTGTTGTTGTTGGTATTCCTTAGTATCTATGGTGCGTATGACGTTGATGTTCGAGGTACAGATTGTGATGTTGAGGTGTGAGATGCAGATGTTGTTGTTGGTGGTGGTGATGGTACTGTTGGTGTTGCTGATGGTGGTACTGTTGCTGCCGGTACTGCTGCTGGTGCTTGTAACCTTTCCACCATGTTCTCCAAAGCCACTACCCGAGCGCGAAGCTCGTTGACTTCTTCTATTACACCGGGATGATTTTCAGTTCGAACGAGTGGGTGAATGAGATCTAGAATGTGAGATATTATATAATCATGATGAGATACTCTGGAAATGAGAGAGAAAATGGTATTACGAACAGGTTCGCCGGTAAGTGCTTCAGGTTCTTCGCCAAGAGGGCAATGTGGTGGATGAAAGGGATCGCCTTCTTCTTGTCTCCAATAATTAAGTAGACTACGAATCCATCCCCAATTCATCCAGAATAGATGATGGCTAATTGGTTGATCCATTCTAGTTATACTGTCTTCGGAGTTCAGGTGAATATCCATATCGGAATAGCTGTCGAAGTTTAAGGAATTTGAAATAAATACGTGATCCATCTTATATAATCAGGGAATTGATTTTGATATGAGATAGATTATAGGATTTAGTTTGGTATTCTCCGATACATAATTTACATATGTATATATAATACCAAAATCCCATAAGTTACAGAGAAATTTTCGGAAAGTGTAAGACAGAATTTACTGTAATAGATATGCTTAAGATACGAAATTTGTCCATACACTATCTATGCATTCAATGCAGGAAATGTGTCTAGACTTAAGAATGATAAGCATGTAATTTCTGACAAGAAATGATAAGTAAAACTCGGTAAAAACAGATACGGTCATAGTCCAGACTCACTAATGCATCCTAACAATTACCAGTTAAACACACTAATGCAAATTTTGGTTCCCTATGACCTCAAGCCCTGATACCAACTGTGACGATCACTCCAAATCCATATGGACGAACACGTCATTCATCGATTTCATTGTGAGGTATTTGACCTCTATATGATACGTTTTGTAAACATTGCATTCTTTTGAAAAGGCACACCATAAATGAATATTTAAATCAAAGGTTTTCAACTGCTGATGATTTCTACATATAGACAATCACCGTAAATAATAGTTTACAATAGTACTTCTGTTGACAATGCAGTCAAAATAAGATACATGGTGATGATTTGGTGAATGCAACGTTTCCTTGAAAAATATGCCATGTAAGACTCCATGCACATAGCTTGTCTAACTTATAAGCAAACAACGGAAGACTTCTAGGGAACCTGAGAATAAACATGCTAATAAGTGTCAACACAAAGGTTGGTGAGTTCATAGTTTTAATGTTTTGCATAATCTGTACATAAAGGTGGATCACAAGATTTCAGTTGTTTCATCCAGAAACGTTTATCAAAATACTCTACGAAATTGAGCACCCTGGTAACTAAACTTAATGTATATATAATTTATACCCTTTGTATAATGATCTTAATAATACACGCAAACCAACGTGTACGCTTCTCAAATAGCATACGTCCGTTAAAAGGCTAGTGCTCTAGCTCGAACGGGGATATCAAGCCCTATGGATCCATATATAACTACTCGCGCCCACCAGTTCTTATAACCGGCAGTTACTAGTTAACAAAGCTAAGGGATTTTTGGTTCAAACTCAGTGTAGAATTAAGTATGTACTTGTATCCATTGCGTTTAAATAAAGTGCATGTATTCTCAGCCCAAAAAATATAGATTGCAAAAGCAATTAAAAGGGAGCAAATGAAACTCACCTTAATAGCACATAAAGTCGTTCACAGAAATGTGACCGAAACTCGGAATACCAAATAACCGTAGATCTCAACCTAGAGAACATATGTTAGTCAATAAATGTCTATCAAGCTAGGTCAGGTCATAGTGTATCACAAACCTAATACTCGAGATCGACATACAAAAGTTATCAAAAGTCATTTCAAAAAGTCAATTTGACTCAATACTATAGTTGAATGATCAGGGCAATCGAAACATTTTAACATTTCAAATAGTTTCCCGATTCTTGTAAAATTAAACTATAGTTTTTATAAGGCTTTAAAATATGATAAAATAATCAATTTTGACAATTGTTCAACAAAACGAGACGTGCCTTATATAAGAATTCATTTACTTCGCTGGTAATATTTAAAAATTCAATTTATCAATCTTATAAACAAGTTGTTTAAATATTAATTGCAGATTCAAAAGCAATTATGATTAACGTCAATCATAATTCAGTTGATCATATCTTTTAATTCGTTCATCGAAATCATACGATATCTAAATGAAAAGTTATTGATTTTTTTTCAGCTTTCTAAAAACATGCATATCATATACTTTTTATCAGTAATATATGTATTTAATTCATGATTCATCATAAACTGTTTAACGATGAAATTTAGCATACAAGCATGCATAAACATATATACTCGAGTACTAGACATGTATACACTATTAATATATAAAAGATAAGATATAAATGCTCACGTATCAATATTGTGATTCAATATTGCAGGAAAATACGTAGATGCAACGGAGATGATAAACATTAGTTTGACTCACAAGCAATACTCCCGAACAATACCCATAACCTCCATAGCTATAACCCATAATTTCCTTAGCTCTTTCCCATTCGAAAAACCTGTTTTGAAATCATTTGGACATAACCTCGTCGTAGTATTTTATGTAAAATAGTTATTACTAATATTAATATCATAAGATTAATAATAATCTTTAATAATAATAATAATAATAATAATAATAATAATAATAATAATAATAATAATAATAATAATAATAATAATATTAATATAAATAATAATAATAATAATAATAATTACAGAGGGAGTACGATATAGATGGCTGTGTGTGTGATCGACTGAATTCGTTTGAATTTATAGGACCTTTGCTGAACCTGGTCCCCATGCGATCACATGGGTTCACAGGCCTATAGCCATGAGATCGCATGGCCTCTGAAGACAGCTCACCATCTTTTGTTTCTTTGTTCGTCGACATAATTTTATATAATATATATAATATATTTAATTTATATAATTAATTATATATTATATTATATTCATGTGCACAGTTGATTTGTAATTTTTGTTCAGATGACTCATACGTTATCACTCGACTCATGTTCCGGTTCCGGTTTCTCGAATGCATTTTCGTACGCTTAGAAAACTAGTACTTTTCGTTACGCGACGTGTACCTTTATCAAAAATTAAACTTAATCATTGACAAACTATGTCACTCGAAGTGTAGCTTTAATCAATTAAGTGTTTTGGTTATTTGCTTCTATAAATCATCGTCTCGTAGTATATACATATACATATATACATTTTCATTTTAAAATAGTGTTTTACTGTAGTTTGTAGCAAAGTTTTTTTACTGTAGCAAATAGTGATTTTCGAAAACACTGTAGCTTTTCGGGTACTGTAGCAATTCGAAAGTATTGTACCAAATTAGTGTTTTACTGGTGCATCTTAAACGTTTTAGTTAACTTATCTAAATATCAATCGAATCAATAATCGAATGTTACTATCGTTTACTAAATAACTTGAAATCATATATATATATATATATATATATATATATATATATATATATATATATATATATATATATATATATATATATTCTGACCAAATTTAAACTTTATTTTTAAATGATTTAATGTTTTCGACACGATAAGCAAAGTCTGTAATATTGAGTCACGAAAGTTTTGGAACTATATTCATGTAATCAATTATTCTTTGACTGTTCTCGAAGATTCACGAACAATATATATATAACTTAATGTGCATATATATATATATATATATATATATATATATATATATATATATATATATATATATATATATATATATATATATATATATGCACATTAAGTTATATATATATTGTTCGTGAATCTTCGAGAACAGTCAAAGAATAATTGATTACATGAATATAGTTCCAAAACTTTCGTGACTCAATATTACAGACTTTGCTTATCGTGTCGAAAACATTAAATCATTTAAAAATAAAGTTTAAATTTGGTCAGAAATTTCTGGGTCATCACACTATGATATACGCTTAGGCTAGGAAAATGTAATTATGAGGTAAAGGCTTTAACTAGGGTAGTTCTGACGTCCATCGAATGAGTCAATCATACAATCCTACCGATTTTTTGATTTTAGAGTTGTCTAATGGCAAAGACGGGCATGTCACTAGGGTTGTATAACTGAAGGGTAACTAAACCCTCGGGGGCTATCCTAAGTGAAGTCAGTAGTTTGTGTCAACGATTATACTCTAATCCTTAACCTCGTATCGATCTTTTAATCGAATAACGACGAGCCTTGTTGAGTAAACACGATCACAAATAGGGGAACCCGCCAGTCTAAGTTGGTATAACCTATGGTTAACTTAACCTATCATCATTCTAAGAGAGGTCAAATAGTCCTAATTATTATACAGGCATTACAATGTTAAGCTGGTAACGAAACAGTTAAAATCTCACAACTTGCATACAGGGATAGTAGAAACGTTCTTAAGATAACAATCAAACAAGAATATGCAATAGAAATGAGCCCTATGGTTGGATGCAGGTGGATGAGTAGTAAAGGTCCTAAGAGGTCTCCCGAGAATAATGACCGTGTATGCTAGACCTTTATCGTCTCAATTCCTAGGTTCTGTGTTTCAAATGCACAAAGAATGCCCCTCAGGAACACCAGCCATATTCAGTTCATAGATGCTTTTAGTATAGAATAGCCAATGGTCCTAGATCCTATAAAGTTATTGATTTCATATAGTTCGATAGGTCTCGACCACATCCTAGGTGGCATAGTCCATAAAATAGAGACATACGAGTTTATCAGTATCACAGCTTCAGCATAACAACATAAATCGGACTAAGTTTACATATTTACGCTAGCCCAAGTTTCTATCAGTCATGACCCGTATTTTTCCATGATTATATATTGAACAATATTAATATTTACATGATTAAATGTTTCCAACATATTAAGCAATCAAACTTTTTAAGACTTGATTAATTGAAAAGAATTTTATGTAAACGTGTGACCACCCAACTTGTCCGATGATTCACGAACGTTGTAACTTATAAATAACATGATAATATATATATGAACTTATATATATATTTAACATGATGAAATGATAATTAAGTATCTCATTAAGTATATTAACAATGAACTATATACATAAAATGAGACTACTAACTTAAGGATTTCGAAACGATATATGTACGTAACGATTATCGTTGTAATAACGTCTTAATATTTATATATCGTATTAAGATATATTAACATACTATGTTATCATGATAATATAACAATTTAACATCCCATTAGATATAATAACAATGGGATTAATTACATTTAACAAGGTCGTTAACTTAAAGGTTTCGAAACAACACTTACATGTAACGACTAACGATGATTTAACGACTCAGTTAAAATGTATATATATAGTGTATTAAGATGTATTAATACAAATTTGAAGGACTTTAATACATATATCAAAACACTCTTACTTAACAAAAATAATCACAATTGTATTCCCATTTGTTTTCATCAAAAATTCTACTTGTATTCGCTCGGTATTTGCACTTGTATTATACCCAGCTTCTAGATGTATTTACTATTGGTATATACCAATAAAAATCTGCTCCTTAGCAGCCTTAAATGATTAAGGAACATGTGGAACCAACCATTTGTCAAGTAGCATGAATTATTTAGCAAGAAAACAAAATTAGGAATCTTTTCTTTCTTTATAAACTAAAAATGTTTTTATGCATACACACCATTTCTTCATTCCATTTTCTCATACTTACACTCCCAATTCTCTCTCAAAATACCCCTAACTTCATACTTGATCATCTCCAAGTATTTTCCCCATCATTTAGCTTCAATTACAAGCTTTAATCATCATAAAAACAACCTAGAATCAAGAAGTTGCAAGATTACTTCCAATCTTTTTAATCCAATCCAACAACTCATCAAAGATCAAGAACTTCCATCTAATCTCAGTAAATTTTCATTCTTAATCAAGGTAATAATCATATCCAAGCTTTAGTTTAATTCCTATAAACATAACTACCTTAAATCAAGTAGTAATCTTACTTGAACTTGTTTTCGTGTCATGATTCTGTTTCAAGAACTTCCAAGCTATCACAGATCCTTTGAAGCTTAAGTTATTTTCTCATCATTTCCGTTAGGTTTACCTACTATACTTGAGGTAGTAATAATGTTCATAACATCATTCGATTCATATATATATATATATATATATATATACATATATATATATATATATATATATATATATATATATATATATATATATATATATATATATATATATATATATATATAACTATCTTATTCGAAGATTTAAACTTGTAATCACTAGAACATAGTTTAGTTAATTCTAAACTTGTTCACAAACAAAGTTAATCCTTCTAACATAACTTTTAAAATCCACTAAACACATGTTCTATATCTATATAATATGCTAACTTAATGATTTAAAACATGTAAACACGAAGAACACCGTAAAACCTGACATACGCCGTCGTAGTAAAACCGGGGGCTATTTTGGGTTGGATAATTAAAAACTATGATAAACTTTGATTTAAAAGTTGTTATTCTGAGAAAATGATATTTCTTATGAACATGAAACTATATCCAAAAATCATGGTTAAACTCAAAGTGGAAGTATGTTTTTCAAAATGGTCATCAAGATGTCGTTTTTCGACGGAAATGACTACCTCTTTCAAATATGACTTGTAACCTATAACTCTAACTATAAACCACTAATTTTTCAGTTTAGTTCTAAATACTACAGTTCATTATGAAACCATATCAATTTGATTTACTTTAAACGGAGTTGTAATGAATATTTGGCGAGCAAAACAAAATCTGCTAAAATTAACGTTGTATGGACGAAATTTATATTGTAAAAACTATATTAACCATATCATTGCTAACTTTTCTTATATATATTTGGACATGTTATCATTAGTATAACAAAATATTATAATCTTAGTTAATTCCGAGATTGTATATATATATAATAATCTTGGTACATTCCATGACAATAAGTATACAATACGTTTTGATAAATCCTAAGACAATAAGTATACAATACGTTTTGATAAATTCTAAGACAATACGTATACAATACATCTCTGGGTTGATGCAAAGACAATACGTATACAATACGTCGTGGGGTAATTCTAAGATTATATATATACCGATTATTGGACTGTTGGACATTTCGGACTATTTTGGACTACTAACAAAGGACTACTAACATAAAAATGTAAAAAAAATTAATATATAAGTATTCTATGAACTTGTTTTATTTTATTCACATGTCGTATTATTATCTGAATCATTATTATTGTTATAGGTTCGTGAATCCAAGGACGACGGCCATATTTTTAATAAGCTGAAAACTTATTATTAATATACTTTTACTACCGTGAGTATATAGTCCCATTTTTAAACTCTAAAAATATTTTGGGATGAGAATACATGCATTTTATGTTTTACGCCATGGACAAAAGTACTTAAAATATATTCTAAGTTGAGTTGTACCACCTTGCATATCTTCCCTAATAGCTTGGTAACTAATATTTACATGTTGTAAGAACATGTAAGCGCGAATCCTATTGATAGATCTATCGAGTTTGACAACCCCAACCGGGCTAGTCGCTCTAGTATCGTAAACGGTTGCATAGTACTTCGTTTTTACTACACTTGGTACAGTGTAGGGAGATTTCATAATAAAGGGAATATGCTACATTTATGGTTAAGTATGGTTACCGAAGCGCTCAACAACTTATAGAATATCTTTATTGAAATATTTATAACTATGAAATCTTGTGGTCTATATTTATATCGATGCTAGCTTTAAACTTATATATCTCACCAACCTTTGTGTTGACTGTTTAAGCATGTTTATTCTCAGGTCCTTAAGAAAGTCTTCCGCTGTTGCATTATCTGAGCAAGCTGTGCATGGAGTCTCATGCTTTTGTTTAAATGAAGTGTTGCATTCAATAAAACCGTTGCCATGTATTATATTTGACTGTTATGTCACGTGTGTAGTATTTGGAAACCGATGTATTATGGGGATTATTTCTTAAATAATCGCCTACTTGTTTAAAACATGCATTATGTATAATAAGGGTGTGTCTTTTTATGAAACGAATGCAATATTTTCTAAAATGTATCATATAGAGGTCAAATACCTCGCTATGGGACCAATGAATAACGTACCGCATTTATAGCAATATGGACGAGTCGTTTCAGTTGGCATCAGAGCAGAGGTCTTAGCAAACCAGAAATTGCATTAGTGTGTCTGACCGGTATTTGTTAGGATGCATTAGTGAGTCTGGACTTTGACCGAACTTGTTTTTGAAAACCATTACTTATCATTTTTGGTCGGAAATTAAATATTATAACATGTAAATATTATGTGGTATATTACTAATGTGGTAGTTAATGTGTGATAGATGTCTACTTCTAGCACCAATCTCATTATCACATTCAGCGACTCCGAAGTTGAATCTCCAGCAAAAGTACCAATCATCGACTTATCTGATAACGACGATGACCCGAAGGAAGGTGTATCAATCATCTATATAACTGATGACGATGATGACCTGGAGTCGGATGCATTTTTAGAAGACTCACAGAGGAACCAGAAGAGGAACCTATAATCGACAACCCAGAAATTCCAAAAGCAGAAACTAATAAAACAATTATTGTACCAAGTGCTTCCGATACTACCACACCTAGTTAACCATGTCTTACCAATACTACACAAATGTCATCTACTGAACCCCAACCAAAGCCTAGACTTACTGCTGAAATACGCACTATGACAGTAGAGAAGTGAAAATTCTATGATTTCCCAGATTTCTTTGAATTCCCAAGGAAGCCTCGTCATTTCTAATCTGTTTTTGCAGCTATTCGACTTCACGCCTTATATAATAATATATCATGTGCTATATTTCATCTTAAATATGTTTTATGTAAATAGTGGTATTGAATTATTGTAAAATATTGTACCAAAAGAATAAACGTGAAGTATTAATACATTAAGTTTTTCATGATAGAATATTATCATGATTGTAGTAGTTAATTTGTTTACTAGCTATTAAGTATGAACTTTAACGGGTAGGTACTACCCGAGCAACAATTATAAAACGCTAATAAGAAGAAAATGCTTTTATAATAATTGGTTCATATTATTAATATGCCACGATGTACCATTAATTACTTGCTACATCTATAATATTCTATGTGATTAATTATCTTATATGTTTATTGAAGATACATGGCTCGATTAAATCGAATGACGGAACAAGAAATTGAGGAGCTTATCAACCAACGCGTAAATGACCGAATGCTTTGGGTCGAAGCGGCAAGAGCAGCAGCAAACAACATAAACCCTCGTGTTGGATGCTCATATAAAGCATTTTAAGGTTGCAAACCTTCATCATTCAGTGGAACAGAAGGACCAGTCGGTTTAACCCGATGGTTCGAAAAACTGGAGTCTGTATTTAAAATCAGTGGTTGTACGGAAGGGGATCAGATAAAGTATGCTTCATACACATTACAGGATAGTGCACTTACATGGTGGAAAAACTATGTAAAAGCTGTAGGGGCGATGAAGCATATGATACTCCTTGGGAGGAATTGAAAAATATGCTAATCAACGAATACTGCCCAAGGAATGAGGTAAGGAAGACGGAAGCCGAGTTACGAAATCTGAAAGTTGTCGGAACGGAACTTACCAACTATAACAGGCGATTCATGGAATTAGCCTTGTTATGTCCTGAATTGGTACCAACGGAAGAGCGAAAGATTGAATTGTACAAAGATGGTCCGCCAAATAACATCAAGGCCAATGTTACAGCATCCAAACCCAAGACAATTCATGAAGCTATCACCATGGCAAACGAGCTAATGGATCAGATCATCCTGGATAAGAACGCATCAAATACCGATGCCAAGGTATCGGATAACAAAAGAAAGTGGGATGGAAACCGTGATCGAGGTCACCAGCAACAATCTCTCAAGAAACAGGAAACCACGTAAGGTGCGGGTAGTGGTTCAAGCTCAGGTTACAAAGGGCGTAATCCCTTATGTAACAGATGCCACAAACATCACACTGGTTTTTGCAATGTGGTGTGCAACAAATGTAATCGAAGGGGTCATCTTGCTGAAGATTGTTGGGTTCCCGTTACAAATATAAATGGCACCAAGACTCCTACCACCAATGCAAATAGAACTGCCCTGGCTACTATTACTTGTTACGGGTGTGGGAAACAGGGTCATATTAAGAGCCAGTGCCCGAATCCAGAGAAGAATAACGGACCTGCACGGGGAAGAGCATTTGTTATTAATGCTAGAGAGGCATGTGAAGATCCGGAGCTTGTTACGGGTACGTTTACCATTAATGACTTATCAGCATCTATTATATTTGATACTGGTGCCAATAGAAGTTACATGTGTAGAGACTTTTACGCTAAATTGAATTGTTCATCATTACCTCTAGATGCTAAGTACATGTTTGAGTTAGCTAATGGTAAACTAATTAAAGCCGATAAAATTTGTCGTGATTGTAAAATAAAGTTAGCCGGAGAAACATTTAAAATTGATTTGATACCCGTAGAATTAGGAAGTTTTGATGTAATAGTCGGCATGGACTGGATGTCCAAAATAGGAGCTGAAGTTATGTGTGCCAAGAAGGTAATTCGCATTCCTCGTAAGGATAAAACGGCAGTAATCATATATAGAGAGAAGGGTAACTCAAAGCTAAAACTCATTAGCTGCTTTAAAGTCCAAAAGTGCTTGAAGAAAGGGTGCTATGCTATCCTAGCACATGTTAATAAAGTTGAAATGAAGGAAAAAGAGAAGAGCATCAAAGATGTGCCTGTGGCAAGAGATTTTCCTGAAGTCTTTCCGGAAGAGTTGCCGGGATTACCTCCATTTAGATCTGTAGAATTTCAAATAGATCTAGTACCAGGAGCTGCACCAGTGGCTCGTGCTCCATACAGACTTGCACCGTCTGAGATGAAAGAGTTACAAAGCCAGTTACAAGAATTACTAGACCGTGGATTCATTAGACCTAGTACTTCACGGTGGGGAGCTCCAATTTTATTCATCAACAAGAAAGATGGATCCTTCCGAATGTGTATAGATTATAGCGAATTAAACAAGTTAACTATCAAGAATCGGTACCCATTACCGAGAATTGATGACTTGTTTGATCAGCTGCAAGGATCACGTGTTTACTCCAAAATCGATCTAAGATCGGGATATCATCAGTTGCGTGTCAAAGAAGAAGATATTCCGAAAACCGCATTTCGAACATGCTACAGTCATTATGAATTTTTAGTCATGCCGTTCGGGCTGACAAACGCACCAGCTGTATTCATGGACCTCATGAATCGAGTATGCAGTCCGTATTTGGATAAGTTTGTTATCGTCTTTATTGATGATATTCTTATTTATTCCAAAAATGAACAAGAACATGAGCAACATTTAAGGTTGGTGCTGGAACTGTTGAAGAAAGAACAGTTATACGCAAAGTTTTCTAAGTGCGCCTTTTGGTTAAAGGAAGTACAATTCCTTGGTCACATCGTGAGCAGTCAAGAAATTCAGGTCGATCCTGCGAAGGTTGAAGCCATTGAAAAATGGGAAACCCCAAAGACTCAGATGCAAATACGCCAATTTTTGGGTCTTGCTGGCTATTACAGAAGCTTTATTCAAGATTTTTCCCGGATAGCCAAACCATTGATAGCATTAACACATAAAGGGAAGAAGTACGAATGGACTTCTGAGCAGGAAGCCGCATTTCAATTATTGAAGAAGAAGTTGACTACATCGCCTATTCTATCGTTACCTGAAGGAAACGATGATTTTGTAATTTATTGTGACTCTTCGTGACAAGGTTTTGGTTATGTCCTCATGCAACGAAAGAAGGTTATTGCATATGCATCCCGACAACTGAAGATTCATGAACAAAATTATACGACTCATGATCTAGAATTGGGGGCAGTGGTGTTTGCATTAAAGATTTAGAGACACTACTTGTACGGGGTTAAATGTACTGTGTATACCGACCATAAAAGCCTTCAACATATCTTCAACCAAAAACAACTGAACATGAGGCAATGTAGGTGGGTCGAGCTGATAAACGACTATGATTGTGAAATTCGCTATCATCCCGGGAAAGCAAATGTAGTAGCAAATGCTTTAAGTAGGAAGGAAAGAGAGCCGATTCGAGTACGGGCAATGAATATGAAGATTCATACAAACCTGACTACACAAATAAAGGAGGCTCAACGAGGAGCTCTTACTGAAGAAAACTTTGGAAATGAGATGCTCAAGGGTTTAGTCAAGTAACTTGAGATACTAGAAGACGGAACCCGGTATTTTAATGGACGTATTTAGGTACCGAAGTTTAAAGGGTTAAGAAAATTGGTTTTGGATGAGGCACATAAGACGAGATACTCGATACATCCCGGAGCTGAAAAGATGTATCAAGATCTTAAGGCACACTTTTGGTGGCCAAATTTGAAAGCTGATATTGCAACATACATTGGAGAATGTTTGACTTGCTCCAAAGTCAAGGCGAAACATCAGAAACCATCAGGTTTGCTTCAACAACCAGAAATCCCTGAATGGAAATGGGAATGTATTACTATGGATTTCATCACGAAGCTACCAAAGACTGCATGGGGTTATGACACCATTTGGGTAATTGTCGATCGTCTCACCAAATCTGCACATTTCCTACCTATGAAGGAAATGGATAAGATGGAGAAATTGGTACGATTATATATGAAGGAAGTTGTTTCAAGACATGGAGTACCTATCTCCATTATATCTGATCGCGACAGTCGGTTTACGTCAAAGTTTTGACAATCACTACATGAAGCTCTAGGGACTCGTCTGGATATGAGCACTGCATATCATCCTCAGACCGATGGGCAAAGTGAAAGGACCATTCAGACTCTTGAAGACATGCTTAGAGCATGTGTGATCGATTTCGGAAATGGATGGGATAAATATTTACCATTGGTAGAATTCTCGTATAACAACAGTTATCATACGAGTATTAATGCTGCACCATTCGAAGCACTTTATGGAAGAAAGTGTAGATCCCCTATCTGTCAGAACAAAGTAGGTGACAGACAACTGTCTGGTCCCGAGATCATACAGGAGACTATTGAAAAGATTGTGCAAATCAAGGAGAGATTGAAGACCGCCCAAAGTCGTCAAAAGAGCTATGCTGATGTTCGAAGGAAGCCGTTAGAATTTCAGGTTGATGACATGGTTATGTTAAAGGTGTCACCATAGAAAGGTGTGATACGCTTTGGTAAGAGGGGTAAATTGAACCCAAGATACGTAGGACCATTCAAGATCATCGAACGTATTGGATCGGTGGCTTATCGACTTAAGCTACCACAACAACTTGCTGGAGTACACAATACCTTTCATGTCTCGAACCTAAGGAAATGCCTTGCAAAAGAAGACCTCACTGTTCCTCTTGAAGAAATCCAAATCGACGAGAAAATGCATTTTATAGAAGAGCCTGTCGAAATCATGGATCGTGAAGTCAAACAGCTCAAGCAAAGCAACATACCTATAGTTAGGATTTGTTGGAATGCTCGAAGAGGTACTGAATTCACTTGGGAAAGAGAGGACCAGATGAAACAGAAATATCCACAGCTGTTTACAAACACCGCCCATTGAATAGGTATTACTTCAAATTTCGGGATGGAATTTCTTTAACGGGTAGGTACTATCATGACCCGGATTTTTCCATGATTATATATTGAACAATATTAATATTTACATGATTAAATATTTCCAACATATTAAGCAATCAAACTTTTTAAGACTTGATTAATTGAAACGAATTTTATGTAAACGTGTGACCACCCAACTTGTCCGATGATTCACGAACGTTATAACTTGTAAATAACATGATAATATATATATGAACTTATATATATATATGAACTTATATATATATATATATATATATATATATATATATATATATATATATATATATATATATATATATATATATATATATATATATATATATTTAACATGATGAAATGATAATTAAGTATCTCATTAAATATATTAACAATGAACTATATACATAAAATGAGACTACTAACTTAAGGATTTCGAAACGATATATGTACGTAACGATTATCGTTGTAATAACGTCTTAATATTTATATATCGTATTAAGATATATTAACACACTATGTTATCATGATAATATAACAATTTAACATCCCATTAGATATAATAACAATGGGATTAATTACATTTAACAAGGTCGTTAACTTAAAGGTTTCAAAACAACACTTACATGTAACGACTAACGATGATTTAACGACTCAGTTAAAATGTATATATATATATATATATATATATATATATATAGTGTATTAAGATGTATTAATACACATTTGAAGGACTTCAATACATATATCAAAACATTCTTACTTAACAAAAATAATCACAATTGTATTCCCATTTGTTTTCATCAAGAATTCTACTCGTATTCGCTCGGTATTTACACTCGTATTATACCCAGCTTCTAGATGTATTTATTATTGGTATATACCAATAAAAATCTACTCCTTAGCAGCCTTAAATGATTAAAGAACATGTAGAACCAACCATTTGTCAAGTAGCATGAATTATTTAGCAAGAAAACAAAATTAGGAATCTTTTCTTTCTTTATAAACTAAAAACGTTTTTATGCATACACACCATTTCTTCATTCCATTTTCTCATGCTTACACTCCCAATTCTCTCTCAAAATACTCCTAACTTCATACTTGATCATCTCCAAGTATTTTTCCCATCATTTAGCTTCAATTAAAAGCTTTAATCATCATAAAAACAACCTAGAATCAAGAAGTTGCAAGATTACTTCCAATCTTTTTAATCCAATCCAACAACTCATCAAAGATCAAGAACTTCCATCTAATCTCAGTAACTTTTCATTCTTAATCAAGGTAATAATCATATCCAAGCTTTGGTTTAATTCCTCTAAACATAACCTTAAATCAAGTAGTAATCTTACTTGAACTTGTTTTCGTGTCATGATTCTGCTTCAAGAACTTCCAAGCTATCACAGATCCTTTGAAGCTCAAGTTATTTTCTTATCATTTTCGTTAGGTTTACCTACTATACTTTAGGTAGTAATGATGTTCATAACATCATTCGATTTATATATATATATATATATATATATATATATATATATATATATATATATATATATATATATATATATATATATATATATATATATATATATATATATATATATATATATATATATATATATATATAACTATCTTATTCGAAGATTTAAACTTGTAATCACTAGAACATAGTTTAGTTAATTCTAAACTTGTTCGCAAACAAAGTTAATTCTTCTAACATAACTTTTAAAATACACTAAACACATGTTCTATATCTATATGATATGCTAACTTAATGATTTAAAACATGTAAACACGAAGAACACCGTAAAACCGGACATACGCCGTCATAGTAAAACCGGGGGCTGTTTTGGGTTGGATAATTAAAAAATATGATAAACTTTGATTTAAAATTTGTTATTTTGAGAAAATGATATTTCTTATGAACATGAAACTATATCCAAAAATCATGGTTAAACTCATAGTGGAAGTATGTTTTTCAAAATGGTCATCAAGATGTCCTTTTTCGACGGAAATGACTACCTCTTTCAAATATGACTTGTAACCTATAACTCTGACTATAAACCACTAATTTTTCAGTTTAGTTCTAAATACTACAGTTCATTATGAAACCATAGTAATTTGATTCACTTTAAACGGAGTTGTAATGAATATTTGGCGAGCAAAACAAAATCTGCTAAAATTAACGTTGTATGGACGAAATTTATATTGTAAAAACTATATTAACCATATCCTTGCTAACTTTTCTTATATATATTTGGACATGTTATCATTAGTATAACAAAATATTATAATCTTAGTTAATTCCGAGATTGTATATATATATAATAATCTTGGTACATTCCATGACAATAAGTATACAATACGTTTTGATAAATCCTAAGACAATAAGTATACAATACGTTTTGATAAATTCAAAGACAATACGTATATAATACATCTCTGGGTTGATGCAAAGACAATACGTATACAATACGTTGTGGGGTAATTCTAAGATTATATATATACCGATTATTGGACTGTTGGACATTTCGGACTATTTTGGACTACTAACAAAGGACTACTAACATAAAAATGTAAAAAAAATTAATATATAAGTATTCTATGAACTTGTTTTATTTTATTCACATGTCGTATTATTATCTGAATCATTATTATTGTTATAGGTTCGTGAATCCAAGGACGATGCCCATATTTTTAATAAGCTGAAAACTTATTATTAATATACTTTTACTACCGTGAGTATATAGTCCCATTTTTAAACTCTAAAAATATTTTGGGATGAGAATACATGCATTTTATATTTTACGCCATTGACACAAGTACTTAAAATATATTCTACATTGAGTTGTACCACCTTGCATATCTTCCCTAATAGCTTGGTAACTAATATTTACATGTTGTAAGAATATGTAAGCGCGGATCCTATTGATAGATCTATCGGGTTTGACAACCCCAACCGGGCTAGTCGCTCTAGTATCGTAAACGGTTGCATAGTACTTCGTTTTTACTACACTTGGTACAGTGTAGGGAGATTTCATAATAAAGGGAATATGCAACATTTATGGTTAAGTATGGTTACCGAAGCGCTCAACAAATTATAGAATATCTTTATTGAAATATTTATAACTATGAAATCTTGTGGTCTATATTTATATCGATGCTAGCTTTAAACCTATATATCTCACCAACCTTTGTGTTGACTTTTAAGCATGTTTATTCTCAGGTCCTTAAGAAAGTCTTCCGCTGTTGCATTATCTGAGCAAGCTGTGCATGAAGTCTCATGCTTTTGTTTAAATGAAGTGTTGCATTCTATAAAACCTTTGTCATGTATTATATTCGACTGTTATGTCACGTGTGTAGTATTTGGAAACCGATGTATTATGGGGATTATTTCTTAAATAATCGCCCACTTGTTTAAAACATGCATTATGTATAATAAGGGTGTGTCTTTTTATGAAACGAATGCAATATTTTCTAAAATGTATCATATAGAGGTCAAATACCTCGCTATGGGACCAATGAATAATGTACCGCGTTTATAGTAATATGGACGAGTCGTTTCACTATCATAGCAACATACGAATATCTTACGCTAGCATGGCAGTTCTAAAACGCATATTTAAACATAGGTATTTAAAAGACATGTTTAACTAAAAATACGTAAACAGATTAGAACCTAAAAAGCAGTGCGTACAGAAGATTCACACTTTATCGCAGGGTCTAAGATATCCTCCGTAAAATTACAAAACTACTAAATTCTAATCTAAATTGTTTGAAAATGAATTGTTGTATGAATTGAGTGTGTATTGTGTGTTTCACAAATGAGAAATTAATTGTGTGATGCTATGCATAACTTTTACCCTCTAAATTTATATATGATTTAAACACTAACAATTAAGCACACACAACTAATGAGTATTTAAAACCCGGTTATTATAGTACTTTAATGCAAGTATTCTTATCAAGTTCGTCCCAAGGGAGTGGTCATAGTCAAGTGTTTAAAACTATCGATTGTCCTAGGGTTTGTTTGATTGGGGGGTTTCGATTGATATTAACTAAAAACTAAAACATGTTCAATTAAACAAACTTAAACTAAACAAGTAAACTAGTAGCAAGAAACAAGTAGCAAAGTATTAAGACTTAAATCAAATTAACTAAGAGTGTTCACTTATCTAATCCTCTCTATGCTTGGCTTGCCCCGTTTTGCCTATTTTGCTATCTCATAAGTTGTTGAACTATTAAATGTTTAGAATCACTTCTAAACCTCAAATCAAATGACACTCTGCGAATTCACATAAGCATTGTATACTATGATCGAGTTAACCACGATTTGGTCATTAAGATTGAGCTTGGGTTAAAATCACCTAAAATCCCCAACTATCGAAATCACTTAAGATAATCGACACTACTATGTTGACTAAAGGCTAATTGAAAACCAACCTAGATCAAGAACACAATCACTTGCAATTCCCTAGCTAGTTGTCTAGATCACCTAAGGTGTTGAAGCACATATTGATTCACTTCTCAAATCACTAAGAGAGCTACTCAACATATGTAATCAAAGTCAAGCCTAAAACAAACTCATAGCAATGGATCTTTAGCTAACTCAACAACACATGATCATGTAATTCATTTAAACAACAATATTCAATTGATTTGGGGCAAACACTAGCATTAGAGATTCATAGATAAGTAAACACAAAGGATTTAGCCAATCATGGCTAAGATTAAACTAATAATATTCAAAGAAACAATAACAATCATCATCTTCAAGTTATTACAAGTAATCAATGCAAAATATGTAAAGTAAAGTAAAGATTACAACCCAAAATGTAAAGAATATGAAGATCTAAGCTAAACAAAGATGAATCTTGAGCAACTTCCTTGAATCCTCCCTTAATCTCCAATGGATGATGAAATTAGGGTTTTGTGAGTGAAATTCGGACCCTCAGCAGCTGCTCTCTCAAGATGCATATGAAAAATGACCTAATCTCGTTCCTTATATAGTGCTGAAAATCTGGGCTGAAACAGTGTCAGGAGCACCGCTTTTCCTTCAGGAGCGGCGCTTTTGGCCTAAACAGGAGCGGCGCTTTTGACTTTGGTGCGTCACATTTGGCTTGGCAGGAGCGACGCTTTTGACATGTAGAATGACGCTTCTTCTCACTGATGAAAAATGGAGACAAAGCATGCATAAGAGCGACGCTTTTCCTTATGGAGCAGCGTTTTTGGACCTTTAGGAGCGGCGCTCCTTTACAGGAACAGCGCTTTTTGAGGTGTTTCCTGCACTTGTCATTTTCTTAGCCAATTTTGCCCAAGATTTGGTCAATTTTACACCAAATCAACTCCTTAGCCCTTAATTTACCAATTAGCTTAATATCACACAAAATAGGCCCCGAGATAGTCAAAAACCGAACAAAGTGAGGTAGATATCGCGAAGTAAACATATATAAATGGAGCGATATCAAACCCCCTACATTTGAATCTTTACTTGTCCTCAAGCAAACAATCCACAAAACAAGCTTTGGAGATAGAGAACGAATAAGTGAACAATGCCAAAGCGCAAAAAGTTTAGGCACAAGTTAATACCTTCTACGAATAGGCGCTTGATGGCAAGGATGTTCTCCAAAAACTTGCATTTGCTAGGACCAAGCATAAACTTCCTCTTCTTCTATAACCACAAACTCCAAACAAGCTCAAATATTCACTTCACTAGCTCAAGCTCAAAGCAAGCTTCAAATCATCAATCTTCCAAGATTAACACAAACATAATTCAAGCCTAAGTCTACCCGAACCAATCATGCCCCCGGTCAAAGTCAACTTCATCTACGAGAAGGTCATCAAACACCAATCACAAAGCAACAAATCTATACAAACTCGAAATCGACCTCTTTGACCTTGACCAAATATGTAAGATTCACGGATAGCCATAAACTCATCAACTAATCAATCATACCAAATATAAGCCTACTCAAACAAACTCAAAGTGTACTGAAAAGACGTAAGATGCCCCCGAAATGAATAAGTGCCATGAAAATCGTACACATCACCACTAATCATGAAATACATCGTGCAAAGAATACGCTTCCAAAAATAATGCTCACCTTATCAACCCGCAATGGCTATCCCTCCTCCACCTCCATGCCCCAAAAACACCTATTTTTGTCAATTCCAATAATGATCGTCAATTCCAAATATATGCCATCAATTCCAATTGATAATCGTCAATTTCAAGTATAGGGTTAAGGTGGGTGTGCCAAAGGTAAGGGACTGGGTACCCCACCTTTATTTGGTTACCAGGGCATGGGGTAACCGGCACTCATTAAGCTTTCTATCACAACTCTATGATTTCTCTCATAGTAGGGCGAAAGCATTGACCGAGGTTCGTAGAATTAGGGCCCCACGGGGCTAAATAAGAGAGTTCGCCAATTCCAAATTTTGAAGCACTGGGAAGACTTTAACTTCCTTTAAGAGGATTGAGCTTGACTTGGGAGACTTTACTCCCAAGCTTGGAACAAACGTAACTTGGAAGACTTTACTTCCAAGTTTGGAAGACTTTACTTCCAAAATGAAACATTGGGAGTGTCAAAGCTTGAAGCTTTTATTCACTCATCTACTTCCCACATAACAAGCTTTTATGCTTATTTTAAGAAAATGTAGGAAGTAGTTACTACCTTTCCATTAATTGATTGAACAAGGGTGCCATAGCTTTTGGCTATGGGTTGTGTTGTCTAGCAACACTAGTACGAAGCCATTGCTCCTAAAAAGGATAGCACTTTGTGAAGCTCAGTGGCTCCTCTTCCCACGATATGATACATCGGTTGACACATCATGAAATGATGAGACAACAAATGTCAATATGAAATGGTGTAGATTAGGAAGTCTCCTACACCAAGTAAAACGAGTGAAAGACTTTACTTTCACTTGGTGAATCGCAAGAATGAAACAAAAGGAAGACTTTACTTCCTTAAGTTTTTGAAAAACATGGAAAAGACTTTACTTTTCCCCAAAAACTTTGAAAATTTTACAAGTTTTAACCATATAAGGTGTTTATAATATGAAGTAGTGTAATGGTTAAAAGCTTGTTCCAAAAATTGTTCGACATTGCAAGCTTTGAACTTTATATTGCATGTAATACGTTTAACCGAAAAAAGTTCAAAATGGCCCGAATTTTAACTCTCCCCCCTACATTTAGCGTATGCAATGTCCTCATTGCGTTAAAGCGATAGAATAAGTAAAAATGAGGGACATTTTGGAAATAGAATAGAAGAGAGAAGAGGTAATAAAAACCGAAATAGATCAATTGATCTTTGTTGTCACCCTTCGGATAATACTTAGTCACCATAGTTGCTTGCATGTTGTTGTACCACTTGTTGAGCCAAAAGAAGGAGCCAAAAGCATATGACATTCCCTACAATTTGAAGTATGCTCACAAGGTACAAAATGTGTGGGGCAATACTCGGGGGAGTATGAGCACCCACAATATGATCAAAGAGTTTCCATGTCATCACAAAAGTAATCAAAACAATCATAAGTTTAATGACGAACTCCACCAAATAATCCAACCATCATGATCACAAAATAATAATAATAATCTCTATGCTAAACAAACAAGCACAAGATAGTAATGATCATCCACAATTTCACAACCAATAAACTAACCATCATAATCATCAACAACACATTCAAGATAAACACGATAATAAACAATACGATCCTACTAGTGTTGGATTATTACAAACCATAATTCAAATTCATTGTTTCATTCGGGAACCACATACCCTCCGGATTCAAATACTTCCCATCGTCACCGAAATTCAAACACAAACAAATTGTTTAAAACACACACACAAATCACCAAATTGTTCGAATTCTCCCAAACCATCCGCCCTTAAGTATTACATGCCACTTGTTCAAATAAAAGTTTCACAAATTAACCAACCATAAATCTTAAATAGACCACACACAAGAGGAACAAGAGCACAACAATAAAAATTACCACCAACTATACCCTCCGTAGTAGGAACTTCCGGATTGGTCCTGATTTGGGTAGTCATCATAATTTGGTGGCCTATTGTAACACCCCGTCAAAATCGACATTGACGCAGATGTTAACTCTGGTCCCAGTGCATGGCTTGACTTCTAAGTACATCAAAGTTCTACAGCGGAAGCATAATATATAAGTACCTGAGATAAAACATGCTTAAAAGTGTCAACCAAAAGGTTGGTGAGTTCATAGGTTTATCATAAACAATGATTTTGATAATAATGATAGATTACAAGATTTAGTTTAAAGTTGATTGATATAGAAATATCAATCTAAAAGTGTTGCTGCAGTTTGTAATATCGCTACTAAACAAAATTTACCCTGTGACACCTTGTACTGCCAGTGTCGTGGAATCATTATTATGTAACCAAAGACCAGCGGTCAAATGGTTAGAGACGTTACTCTCAATAGATCTATTCACAATAATTAAGTTTGCATTTAAACGTAGCAATTAACGATATTACGGTAGGGATTTAGCATGAATCAAAGCATGACAACATAGTTAACAATTTAGTACTTGTATCTAAGCGTAAAACAATTATAAAGCAAGCATGTGTCTCACCCCAAAACTTGTAAAACATTTATGAAACAGTAAAAAGTGGGGCTATGAAGTTCACCTTAGTAGCAAGTAAGTTATTCCACGCAAAGAAGAATGAACGGAGTAAGTGATCGGAGATCTTAACCTAGAGATATAATCTTTTATTAGTTAATATCTAATAGACATAAAGTTTGTTTATTAATATAGCAACTATATTAACAGTGATGGTTTTCGAGAAAAGTTCCTATTTCTCAAAAGTTTCTATTTTTGGAAACCTACTATTTATGAAAAGCTTCCACTTATAGTAAGCTCCTAATTTAAAGAAGTTTGGGTTATAATTCTTCACAAAGATGTTGTATAATCTTGCCCAAACTTCATTGCTATCATGCAAGTCACTCGAATGATCTGTTGTTACCGGGCGCCCAGGATTCTTGACCAGAATCTAAGTCATGGCATTCGAAATCCACAAGCGGTTCCCATAAGGCAACAAGGACCACCCTAGGCCACAAGTAGCAGTGAGGTTCATATAAAGTGCACGTTATCTTTTAATTATAACCTTCACGTTATAGGTGTATACACACAACGAATTATTAATGTACTTAATAATTATATATGTGATAATATAACCTAAGTATTATTTAATATTTAGTTATTATAGCTTAGTATATTATATATATATTAAATATAATTACCTTTAAATAAATACCTAAATTACTTCAAAAATAATAGTGTTTTATTAATCGAACATTATCCAAAAATGTCTAAATAATTAATTAAATATCTAAAAATTATATACATAATTTTTATAGTCTTAGTTAATCATATAGATTAGTAAAAAAATTTAAGAAAACATTTTTATTATATTTTTATATTTATTTTTGTTTTTACCCTTAATTTATTCACAAAACAAGTTTAATTCTACATAATTACTATATAAACTCAAAAAATTATTTTTATAATTTTTATAAGTTTCTATCAGTCTAATAACCTGTAG
Organism: Rutidosis leptorrhynchoides; assembly: GCF_046630445.1. Classification (NCBI taxonomy): domain Eukaryota; kingdom Viridiplantae; phylum Streptophyta; class Magnoliopsida; order Asterales; family Asteraceae; genus Rutidosis; species Rutidosis leptorrhynchoides. The sequence continues at coordinate 174,426,499 of NC_092335.1, forward strand.
AAAAAATATTTTAAAAAATATGTTTTATATTATTTTATATTTATTCTTAATTTACCTTCGAATTACATAATAATAGAGTTTAATTATATAATAATTACCAATTCGACCCAAGTAATTATTTTTATAATTTTTTCAGATTTATATAAGTTTTATAAACTCAGAAAAAAATTATATATATTTTATTTTTGGATAAAAATATTTATTATGAATTTTACATTGTTTTTACGTTTAAATACTACATAATTCATATTTAATTATAGATAATATTTCATAAATTATAAAAATTATTTTTATACATCATAATACTTATAATACTAATTATAACATATAAACATATTTAATTTCAAATTTTACAAAGAATATACAATAAATATAAATATAATCGATAATATTAAAAAAAATAGAAAGTACCTCAAATTTTCTTCAAGGTTTTGAGAGAATAACTTAAGTTTTTGTTTTTGGCAAGAAAAAATGAATGAGGAGCCATGTATTTATAGGTAAAAATAGTTGGTGAAAAGAAAAATAAAATAAAATAAAATAAAGGTGCCAATTTTGACAAAAAAAACATGTTAAAAATGTTTTTAATAAGTTTTATCTTTGAAAATATTTAGTCAAAATTCATGGGCTCATTATTTAATTTATAAAAAAAATCTTTTTTATAAGCTAATCTTATATATAATGATTAAAATAACTTATGATTTAATTAATAATTATGTTACATATAGTTTTACACATTAATATTAATATTAACTAAAGTTATTTTATATAATTAGTGTAAACTTTAGTTAACAAAACGTGTCGACTAAAAATAAATATCTGATCAACGTTGAATTTAATTATATATTACGTATGAATAACAACCCTATAGGCAAATTAGTCAATTCAAGTATGGAAATGTAATGGTTGTTATACCTATCCCATTCACTTTGCTCGCTTGGTTGTTGTTGTTCCCTTCTCCTTGCAAAGTACTCAAATTCTTGAGCTCGCCTAAGTGCCTCGTTTGGGTCATAGTCGATTAGTGGTTGGGTTCTCGATTGATTATAGTCATATGGGTTAAAGGTGGGAGCAAATGGCCTCGGGGAAGTTGGGTCCTCTTGATGTAGTTGGCTACAATGAACTTCCCATTGAGAAACCGCACGTAGGCCCGAGAAGTTATAGCGTGCTTCATATGTTTGGTTTGCTTGGTTAATATTGATTTGATTAAATTGATTTTCAAGCCAAGTTTGGTCATAACCGCTCGGAGCACTACTACTTCCCGCACCTTGTGCTCCACTACTTGCTCCAAAATTCCCCGTTTCATACCCATGCATCATCCTTTCTTCTTCTTCATCCTCATTTTCCCCCTCGACATTGATGTTGTTTAGATTAAACCACCTCCTCATGTTTTTGTTCATATCCCTCTTGAGAATCTTACCCCCCTTAAAGTCAGCATACCCAAATCTAGCCATTTCATTGGCCGTGTACCCCGAGATGTCAATTCCCAATTACCTCGCTATCCTAGTCACAAAAACACCACCTACCGTGCCTTTCTTCCCTTTTGTCCCAGTTTTATCAAAAAGATAGTCAGTAATAACATGGGGGACATGGATATGTTCCTTATTTGAGATTCGAACAGTGAGCGAAATGTCCAAATATGACATTTTCTCATTGCTATGAAAATGGTAGTTGACCGTGTTGGCAATGAATCGGGCTATGATCCAAAGGTTATGTGTCTTAAGGATGTTGGCAACAGTTTTACCCGGGATAAAAATCCCATCGCTCATTTCGTGCCAAGCTGCAGGATAGTTAAACTCTTGAGGGTTGGTATTGGGGATTTTGCAAGATAAGAGATAATCCCAAAGGGCATCGGTGTTGTTCCTAAATTGGGTGTAAATCCCTAGGGCCCTGATAAGTTGGAGCATACTCATTTTTTGTGGTTGCCCGCCCAAGTAAAAGGTCATGTACTCTTGGTCAGTAATTTTTTCTACCCTAAAGTTGAAAATCAAGGTGGAAGTGAACTCTAAGGTCGGGACAACATAAATAGGCTCATTGAATCTGAAAATTGGAACCCAAGGGTTAAGTTGCATGTTCCCATATGGAACCTTAAAAATGGCCTCATCCTCATCAGTTATACCGGCTTCATCAAGAAGAGACCAGTCAATGTATTTCCCAGGATAGAATTTGTCCTTGAGCCTAAGCTCTAGGCCCGCTCCAAAACGTGCGTTCAACAAAACCTGTTGTAAACACAGGTCTGTTGAGAGTCTCCGGATATACTCCGGGATCATTGGCACTTCATCTTCCTCAACTTCTTGTTGTTCCGCAGGGCGTTTACCTCTACCCTTAAATCCAATAATCTTTTGGGTTTTGTTCCACTTCTTGGGCCACCATGTGACTTTGTGGGTTCCTTAGTCTACAAAACAAGACATCAAGAGGAAAACATTGTGGAGGGGTAGAAGTTAGCACATAAACAATTTGTTTTCAAATTTCAATCACAATTGTCAAGTTGATTTCGAAAATTCGCAACAAGTTTTATCATGCAAAACATGTGCGTGTATATCATACATGAATAAGACAGTTGCAGTTCATCATTATAAAGCATGAAATCAAACAAGGATGAACCTCATGGCATAATCTTAAAGTCATCAAAAAGTTGCAAAATTTAGCTCATGCAATGGAATATTAAATCATAAGTAGAATCACAAGCTAAACATGCATTATCATCAATCATTAAGTCTCACTAGGTCAAACATGGTCAACATGAACCAATTGCAAAAATTCAACCCTAGTCAAAGTCTAATTCATTCAAATTTCGGCTAAGACAAAGAGTATTCAACAAATCATAGCAATTCTTCATGTTATAACTCAAATGTACCGCAAACAAATACATTATCACTAATCACATACTCAATTTGGTCAAACCAAGTCAAACCTCAAACTTATGAACCCTAATTTTCAAATTCAAATCATACAAGCATGGAAGATGGATTCAAAGCAAGATAATCATGGTAGACTAACAATTCGGCATCAACAACATCAATTATCACTCTAATTTGGCTCAGGATTAAAAACCCCCAAATTGGATGAACCCTAGAATTTCAAAGTCAAAATCGCTGTGACTAATCATGCAAATCATGTTAATAAACAACAATGTAGTCTAGATTCATCAATAATTCGACCATTAACATCATAAATCAAGCACAATCAACAAACTAAGCATAAAGAGAAAAATAGTGAAAATCATAAGAATCATGTTAAATAATGAATTAGAGTGATGGATTCTTACTTTTCCCATGTTAGATGTTGTAGATTTGCAAGAAATTAAACAAAATTTGAAGTCTTTAGTGGATTAGGGTCGATTAGGGTAAGGGAGCACCATACTTTTGAGAGAAAAATTGAGTTGGGTGTGAAAAAGTGATGTTTGGTTCGCGCAGAATTCTTAAGTAGCCAGATGAAAAAGTGTCGCTTTTCACACAGGAGCGCCGCTCCTGTCCAGACAGAAGCATCGCTTTTGAAAGAAAAGCGTCGCTCTAGGCGAACTAAAAGCGCCGCTTTTGAACACAAAATCGCCGTTCTTGGCTACTGTCCATTTTTGGTCCCCAAACTCAGGTTAAAACGTCGCTCCTGAAACAGAAGCGGCGCACTTGATGGTGAAAAGCACCGCTCCTAGGACAAAAGCACCGCTTTTGTACTTGATTGAATTTTTTCTAATTTAAAGTCCATTTTGACCCATTCACAAGCTATTTTTGGTATTTTACAGTTTTACCCATATGCATGCAATACAAAAATATGAAAATGCAACTAGGAAAGGAATATCATACAATTCTGAATAGAATGCAACTATGAGAAGCTATATACACAGTTGTGGAAAGATTTTAACGAGTCTATCACCCGACTCTCATCCCTTTAAGATTTCAACTAATTCCGGGGTGGTAAACGTCCCCTCCCTTTGAGCTAAGGGAAACATTTTCATTACCACCACCACTTAATATTGACATTAACCAATCATTTGTTACCTTGGTTTCATTGATTAACTCTTTAAGTTTGACTTTTTCGTGTTTTGACAAGTTTGACACGAGGCGTTTTCTCAAGTGTTCATCCTTTTTGGATGAAGCCCTATGCACCCGCCCAAAAAATTTTCTCATGGACTTGTCAACAATGTGGTTTTGACCTTTAGGTTTACTTTGAATTCCCTTGGTCAATCCTCCACCACCTTTTGTTGGTGTACCAACTTGGGTTGTGAAATGTCCCGTTCATATCAATTATAAACGTTTCATATTAATTGGTTTCGTTGCGAGGTTTTGACCTCTATATGGGACGTTTTTCAAAGACTACATTCGTTTTTAAAACAAACCATAACCTTTATTTTATCGATAAAGGTTTAAAACATTACGAAGATTATCAAATAATGATAATCTAAAATATAGCGTTTTCACTCAACCATTACATAATGGTTTACAATAATATTACACAATAACTTAAGTCTTCGAATGCAGTTTTTAAACAATATTATACAAGCATGCTGACTCCAATTCTTTTCCTTAATTTAGTATGCAACAGCGGAAGCTCTTTATAATCACCTGAGAATAAACATGCTTAAAACGTCAACAAAATGTTGGTGAGTTATAGGTTTAATCTATATATATCAAATTGTAATAATAATAGACCACAAGATTTCATTTTATAAACATAATCCTTAAGCAGAATCCTCTCGTCTGCATTAAGGTAAAATCATTCATATGATGAACACCTGGTAACCGACATTAACAAGATGCATATAGAATATCCCCAAAACAGAATCCTCTCGTCTGTATAAAAATCAAAGTAGTAAAGCATCCGTACCTCGGATGGGGTTTGTTAGGCCCATAGATCTATCTTTAGGATTTGCTTCAATTAGGGGTACTGTTCCCTAATTCTTAGGTTACCAAGCTAAAAAGGGCGATATTCAGTATTCATAATCCAACATAGAATGTAGTTTCAAGTACTTGTGTCTATTTTGTAAAACATTTATAAAACTGCATGTATTCTCATCCCAAAAATATTAGATAGTAAAAAATGGGACTATAACTCACTTTCACAGATTTTTCCTTCGTTGGAAATAAGACTTGGCCACTGGTCGATTCACGAACCTATAACAAATGTGTACATATATATCAAAGTATGATTGAAATATATTCACAACATTTTTTATTACGTTTTTATGATTTAAGTTTGTTAAGTTAGTAGTCCTGGTTAGTAACCTGCAACTAGTTATCCACAGTTAGATGTACAGAAATAAATCAATATATATTATCTTGAATCAATCCACGACCCAGTGTATACAAGTCTCAGGCTAGATCACAACTCAAAGTATATATATTTTTGGAAGCAACCTCAACCCTGTATAGCGAACTCGAACATTACAGCATATAGAGTGTCTATGGTTGTTCCAAATAATATATATAGATGGGTCGATATTGTAGTGACCCGAACTTTTCCATGTTTATATATATTAAATGAAATTGATATTTACATGATTAAGTGTTTCCAACATGTTAAGCAATCAAACTTGTTAAGACTTGATTAATTGAAATAGGTTTCATATAGACAATTGACCACCCAAGTTGACCGGTGATTCACGAACGTTAAAACTTGTAAAAACTATATGATGACATATATATGATTATATATATAATTTACATGATATTATGATAAGTAAGTATCTCATTAGGTATTTTAACAATGAGTTATATACATAAAATTGTGTTTATTGAATTAAGAAACTCGAAACGATATATATAACGATTATCGTTATAACAACGTCTTACTAATTACATATGAATCATATTAAGATATTGTTACACTATGTTTAATCATGATAAATGATAAGTAAACATGTCATTATGTATATTAACAATGAACTACATATGTAAAACAAGACTACTAACTTAAGAATTTCGAAACGAGACATATATGTAACGATTATCGTTGTAACAACATTTAACTGTATATATATCATACTAAGATATATTAATATATCATAATATCATGATAATGTAATAATTTAACATCTCTTTAGATATAATAAACAATGGGTTAACAACATTTAACAAGATCGTTAACCTAAAGGTTTCAAAACAACATTTACATGTAACGACTAACGATGACTTAACGACTCAGTTAAAATGTTTATACATGTAGTGTTTTAATATGTATTCATACACTTATGAAAGACTTCAAGACACTTATCAAAATACTTCTACTTAACAAAAATGCTTACAATTACATCCTCGTTCAGTTTCATCAACAATTCTACTCGTATGCACCCGTATTCGTACTCGTACAATACACAGCTTCTAAATGTATGTACTATTGGTATATACACTCCAATAATTAGCTCTTATCAGCCCATGTGAGTCACCTAACACATGTGGGAACCATCATTTGGCAACTAGCATGAAATATCTCATAAAATTACAAAAATATTAGTAATCATTCATGACTTATTTACATGAAAACAAAATTACATATCCTTTATATCTAATCCATATACCAACGACCAAAAACACCTACAAACACTTTAATTCTTCAATTTTCTTCATCTAATTGATCTCTCTCAAGTTCCATCTTCAAGTTCTAAGTGTTCTTCATAAATTCTACAAGTTCTAGTTTCATAAAATCAAGAATACTTCCAAGTTTACTAGCTCACTTCCAATCTTGTAAAGTGATCATCCAACCTCAAGAAATCCTTGTTGTTTACAGTAAGATATCATTCTAAATCAAGGTAATACTCATATACAAACTTTGATTCAATTCCTATAACTATAACTATCTTAATTCGAGTGATAATCTTACTTGTACTTGTTTTCGTGTCATGATTCTACTTCAAGAAATTTCAAGCCATCCCAGATCCTTTGAAGCTAGATCATTTCTTGTCACTTCCAGTAGGTTTACCTACTAAACTTGAGGTAGTAATGATGTTCATAACATCATTCAATTCATGCATATAAAACTATCTTATTAGAAGATTTGAACATGTACTCACTAGAACATAGTTTAGTTAATTCTAAACTTGTTCGCAAACAAAAGTTAATCCTTCTAACTTGACTTTTAAAATCAACTAAACACATGTTCTATATCTATATTATATGCTAACTTAATGATTTAAAACCGAAAAACACGAAAAACACCGTAAAACCGGATATACGCCGTCGTAGTAACACCTCGGGCTGTTTTGGGTTAGTTAATTAAAAACAATGATAAACTTTGATTTAAAAGTTTTTCTTTTGGGAAAATGATTTTTCTTATGAACATGAAACTATATCCAAAAATCATGGTTAAACTCAAAGTGGAAGTATGTTTTCCAAAATGGTCATCTAGACGTCGTTCTTTCGACTGAAATGACTACCTTTACAAAAACGACTTGTAACTTATTTTTCTGACTATAAACCTATAATTTTTATGTTTAGATTCATAAAATAGAGTTCAATATAAAACCATAGCAATTTGATTCACTCAAATCGGATTTAAAACGAAGAAGTTATGGGTAAAACAAGATTGGATATTTTTTGATTGTTGTAGCTACGGGAAATATTGTAACAATTCTATACAAATCATATCCTAGCTAACTTATATTGTATTATACATGTATTCTAATGTAATCTTGGGATACCATAGACACGTATGCAAATGTTTTGACATATCATATCGACCCATGTATATATATTATTTGGAACAACCATAGACACTCTGTATGCAGTAATGTTGGAGTTAGCTATACAGGGTTGAGATTGATTCCAAAAATATATATACTTTAAGTTGTGATCTAGCCTGAGACGTGTATACACTAGGTCGTGGATTGATTCAAGATAATATATATCGATTTATTTCTGTACATCTAACTGTGGACAACTAGTTGTAGGTTACTAACGAGGACAGCTGACTTAATAAATTTAAAACAGTTAAACGTATTAAAAATGTTGTAAATATATTTTGAACATACTTTGATATATATGTACATATTTGTTATACGTTCGTGAATCGACCAGTGGCCAAGTCTTACTTCCCGACAAAGTAAAAATCTGTGAAAGTGAGTTATAGTCCCACTTTTAAAATCTAATATTTTGGGATGAGAATACATGCAGGTTTATAAATGTTTTACGAAATAGACATAAGTAATTGAAACTACATTATATGGGTGAATGATCGAAGCCGAATATGCCCCTTTTGCTTGGTAACCTAAGAATTAGTAAACCGATCTACTAATTGACGCGAATCCTAAAGATAGATCTATTGGGTCTAACGAACCCCATCCAAAGTACCGGATGCTTTAGTACTTCGAATTCGTTTATATCATGTCCGAAGGATTTCCCGAAATGATAGGGTATATTCTTATATGCATCTTATTAATATCGGTTACCAGGTGTTCACCGTATGAATGAATTTTATCTCTATGTATGGGATGTATATTGAAATATGAAATCTTGTGGTCTATTATTATGATTTGATAATATATAGGTTAAACCTATAACTCACCAATATTTTTGTTGACGTTTTAAGCATGTTTATTCTCAGCTGATTACTAAGAGCTTCCGCTGTTGCATACTAAATTAAGGACAAGATTTGGAGTCCATGCTTGTATGATATTATGTAAAAACTGCATTCAAGAAACTTATTTTTGATGTAATATATTCTTATTGTAAACCATTATGTAATGGTCGTGTGTAAACGGTATATTTTAGATTATCATTATTTGATAATCTACGTAATGCTTTTCAAACCTTTATCGATAAAATAAAGGTTATGGTTGTTTTAAAAATGAATGCAGTCTTTGAAAAACGTCTCATATAGAGGTCAAAACCTCGCGACGAAATCAATTAATATGGAACGTTTATAATCAATATGAACGGGACATTTCAGTTGGTATCCGAGCGTTGGTCTTAGAGAACCAGAAAATTGCATTAGTGTATCTTACCGAGTTTGTTAGGATGCATTAGTGAGTCTGGACTTCGACCTTGTTTTTCTTCAAAAACAATTGTTTAACATTTTTTTGTTGGAAACTATATATTATTAATATGTAAATATTATGTGATATATTAATCTCTTAACGTGTTTGATATTGTGTGATAGATGTCTACCTCTAGTACAAATCCCATTGATTCACCTAATAATAATGAAGAGTCGAATATATTTTGGGAAGATTCACAAATTCCCGAAGAGGAACCGGAAGAGGAGGAACCGGAAGAGGAGGAACCGGAAGAGGAGGAACCGGAAGAAGAGGAACCAGAAGAGGAGGAATCGAAAGAGGAGGAACCAGAAGAAGAAGAGGTTCCGGAGGAAGAAATATTGATACCTATAGTAAATCGATTAAATAAAAGAAAATCCTCAACCAACGGACCAAAGTTAATAATGGTCAATGGTGTTTCTATCGAGGAAGCAAAATATTGGGAAGATTACCAATTTTCTGATGAATCGGATCCCGATGAGGATTCCGATGATGTTATAGAAATTACCTCGACCCAATTTATTAAAGCGATAGAAAATAATAAGGGAAAAGGTATAAAAATAGAGAAACCCGATTCCAACCCCGATGAACTTTATATGTATCGGCAACATCCGTATTTCCTAAAATGTAACAATGACCCGAGAACCTCTAAACCATCATGTTTTTCTAAACCATTATGGAAAACGATGGCTCGTATTAGAGGAACACCATATATTCCTAGAAAATTAGGAAAACGAACCAAGTCCGAAGAAGAAGAAACCAGTGATTCAGATTAGAGGGTTGTAATCATGTTGTGTATTTTATGTATTGTAGTGTGCTTGTACTTTTATGTTCTATGTAAAAAATTGCTTGTATTGTTTGTTATTACGAATCTAATACTTGTCTATTTTACAGTATAAAAACAAAATGGAAGTTAAGGGTAGACAACCGAATATTTTAGAAGACCTACCAGAGGATATGATTGAGAAAATCTTGTCTAGAGTCGTTCAGAATTCATCAGCACATTTAGTTATGACAAAATTAACTTGTCAAACATTTGAAAGACTTTCCAGAAATGCCTTAGTTTATAAAAGGCTTTCCTTTGATAGGTGGGGTATATCACATAGGGGAGACCGTAAGTTACGCCGTGTTTTCTTTAAAGCATTAAATGCGGGGAACCCAAATGCAATTTTACGCTACGGGTTAAGAAACTATTTTGACTCAACATATCCCAACATAGGATTTCGTGAATTAGAAAGAGCTTCTTACATGCAACATAAAGAAGCATGTTATGCTTACGGGTTAGTGATGTTCGCTTATTACCAAAGTGAGAAAAAGAACATTGGACTGCAACTTTTAAATAAAACCTTCCCACAAGTGACGGATTCAGTAGTTGGGGTGAGAAACAAGGTTTTTAGATTATTACGGGGCTGTTGGACATTACGAAACCCTCGTCCTTTTGACGACATTACAACATGCTGCCTAGCCAATTGTCATAACGGTTATTTTCCACAAGACCAAGGATGGGAAGTCGTCTTAGTAAAACCAGAATGTATGACTTGTTTCTAGACTTATGAATTACGTGTCTTTATTTCCTTTGCTGAACAACTTGCGTATTAACTAGATTTATCTTCAAAACTGTCCTGTATCATAGTGTACTATATTTCATGTTATATGTAATATAGCGAAGTTGTAAGTTTGAAGAATATTTGTATGTGATATATTATTATAATCAGTTTTTCATATGGAATTGTAGTAGTTGAATTGTATATTAGCTACTAAGTATGAACTTAACGGGTAGGTAGTACCCGAATTTAAACTTATAAAACGCTAATATAAAGAAAAAGCTTTTATAAATGAGTTCATATTATGCTACGAAATACTATTGACTACTCTTAATATTCTGTATGATTAACTCGATTCAGTTGGCTATTTTGAAGGAAATGGCACCAACTACTCGACACACCATGAATATGAGCGAAGAGGAATTTCGTACCTTTCTTGCTGCAAACATAGCCGCAGTACAGGCTGCGCTACATACCAACAATAACTCTGAATATAGCAATGCAGCTAACGGCGCAAGAAATCGTGTAGGATGCTCCTACAAAGAATTCACTGCCTGCAAACCTTTGGAATTTGATGGAACCGAAGGACCAATTGGATTGAAACGGTGGACTGAGAAAATCGAATCGGTGTTTGCCATAAGTAAGTGTACTGAAGAGGACAAAGTTAAGTACGCTACACATACCTTCACAGGTACTGCGTTAATGTGGTGGAACACCTATCTTGAACAGGTAGGACAAAATGCTGCTTACGCACTACCGTGGTCGGCATTCAAGCAATTGATGAACGAGCAGTACCGTCCTAGAAACGAAGTCAATAAACTCAAGGCAGAAGTTAGAGAGTTACGAACACAAGGGTTCGACGTTACCACATATGAACGACGATTCACAGAGTTGTGCCTATTGTGTTCGGGAGCATTCAAAGATGAAGAAGAGAAGATCGACGCGTTTGTAAAAGGGTTACCAGTAAGGATTTAAGAAGATGTGAGTTCACACGAGCCCGCTTCTATACAGAAGGTAAGTCGAATGGCTCATAAACTCATAAATCAGATTGAGGGAAGAATTAAAGAGCAGGCGGCCAAAGAAGCCAACACGAAACAACTCAAGAGGAAGTGGGAGGAAAATGGTGACAAGAGTCACCAGTACAACAACAACAACAATTACAACCACAATCGCAACAACTATCCCAACAACCGCAACAACAATCGCAACAATAACCGCAATCCTAACAATAACTACAACAAACATCCCAACAACAACAACAACAACTACAACAACCGTTTCAACAACAATAAAAATCCCAATAACAACCTCAATAACAACAACGGCAACAAAAGCCAAAAACAGCTATGTCATAGGTGTGAAGAAAATCATCAGGGGTTTTGCACGACATTTTGCAATAGGTGTAAAAGAAATGGTCATAGCGTGACAAAGTGTGAGGTCTACAGACAAAAGTTTAACAGAACTAAAGGAACAAATAATGTCGGAACAAGTAATGCCGAAACGAATAGTGTCGGAGCAAGTAATACCAATGCTGTTTGTTATAAATGTGGAAAACCAGGCCACATTATTAGAAATTGCCCGAATCAGGGGAATACTAATGGGCAGGGCCGTGGAAGAGTTTTCAATATTAATGCGGTAGAAGCACAGGAAGACCCTTAGCTTGTTACGGGTACGTTTCTTATTGATGATAAATCTGCTTATGTTTTATTTGATTTAGGTGCGGATAGAAGCTATATGAGTAGAGAATTTTGTGCTAAATTAAGTTGCCCATTGACGCCTTTGGATAGTAAATTTTTACTCGAATTAGCAAACGGTAAATTAGTTTCTGCAGATAATATATGTCGGGAGAGAGAAATTAAACTGGGGGATGAAACGTTTAAAATTGATTTAATACCAGTCGAGTTAGGAAGTTTTGATGTAATAATTGGCATGAAATGCTTGAAAAATGTGAGTGCAGAGGTCGTTTGTTACAAAAATGCGATTCGCATTATGCGTGAAAAAGGAAAACCTTTAATGGTGTACGGAGAAAAGAACAACGCGAAATTAAATCTTATTAGCTGTTTGAACGCGCAAAAACTAATAAGAAAAGGTTGTTACATCATTCTAGCACACATCGAGGAAGTTAAACCTGAAGAAAAGAACATCAGTGATGTTCCCATCGCAAAAGAATTTCCCGATGTATTTCCGAAAGAATTACCGGGATTACCCCCACATCGATCCGTTGAATTTCAAATAGACCTTGTACCAGGAGCTGCACCAATAGCTCGTGCTCCATGCAGACTCGCACAGAGCGAAATGAAAGAATTACAAAGTCAGTTATAGGAACTTTTAGAGCGTGGTTTCATTCGACCAAGCACATCACCATGGGGAGCTCCTGTTTTGTTTGTCAAGAAGAAAGATGGTACATTTAGGTTGTGTATCGACTACCGAGAGTTGAACAAACTTACCATCAAGAACCGCTACCCACTATCGAGAATCGACGACTTATTTGATCAACTACAAGGGTCGTCTGTTTTTTCGAAGTTTGATTTACGTTCTGGATATCATCAAATGCGGGTGACGGAAGATGATATTCCAAAGACTGCTTTTAGGACGCGTTACGGTCATTACGATTTTATGGTTATGCCGTTTGGATTGAGTAACGCACCAGCTGTGTTCATGGACCTCATGAACAGAGTGTGTGGGCCATATCTTGACAAGTTTGTTATTGTTTTTATCGATGACATACTTATTTACTCGAAGAATGATCAAGAGCATGAAGAACATTTGAGAAAAGTGCTAGAGTTGCTGAGAAAAGAAAAACTGTACGCTAAGTTTTCAAAGTGTGCATTTTGGTTGGAAGAAGTTCAGTTCCTCGGTCACATAGTGAACAAAGAAGGTATTCAGGTGGATCCAGCAAAGATTGAAACCGTTGAAAAGTGAGAAACCCCAAAAACTTCCGAAACACATACGTCAGTTTTTAGGACTAGCTGGTTACTACAGAAGGTTCATCCAAGACTTTTCCAGAATAGCAAAACCCTTGACTGCATTAACGCATAAAGGGAAGAAATTTGAATGGAAAGATGAACAAGAGAAAGCGTTTCAATTGTTAAAGAAAAAGTTAACTACGGTACCTATATTGTCATTACCTGAAGGAAATGATAATTTTGTGATATATTGTGACGCCTCAAAGCAAGGTCTCGGTTGTGTATTAATGCAACGAATGAAAGTAATTGCTTATGCGTCTAGACAATTCAAGATTCACGAACAGAATTATACGACGCACGATTTGGAATTAGGCGCGGTTGTTTTTGCATTAAAGACTTGGAGGCACTACTTATATGGGGTCAAAAGTATTATATATACCAACCACAAAAGTCTTCAACACATATTTAATCAGAAACAACTGAATATGAGGCAGTGTAGGTGGATTGAATTGTTGAATGATTACGACTTTGAGATTTGTTACCACCCAGGGAAGGCAAATGTGGTAGCCGACGCCTTGAGCAGAAAGGACAGAGAACCCATTCGAGTAAAAGCTATGAATATAATGATTCACACTAACCTTACTACTCAAATAAAGGAGGCGCAACAAGGAGTTTTAAAAGAGGGAAATTTAAAGGATGAAATACCCAGAGGATCGGAGAAGCATCTTAATATTCGGGAAGACGGAACCCGGTATAGGGCTGAAAGAATTTGGGTACCAAAATTTGGAGATATGATAGAAATGGTACTTAGAGAAGCTTATAAAACCAGATACTCAATACATCCTGGAATGAGAAAGATGTACAAGGATCTCAAGAAACATTTTTGGTGGCCAGGTATGAAAGTCGATGTTGCTAAATACGTAGGAGAATGTTTGACGTGTTCTAAGGTCAAAGCGGAGCATCAGAAACCATCAGGTCTACTTCAACAACCCGAAATCCCAGAATGGAAATGGGAAAACATTACCATAGATTTTATCACTAAATTGCCAAGGACTGCAAGTGGTTTTGATACTATTTTGGTAATAGTTGATCATCTTACCAAATCAGCACACTTCCTGCCAATAAGAGAAGATGACAAGATGGAGAAATTAGCACGACTGTATTTGAAGGAAGTCGTCTCCAGACATGGAATACCAATCTCTATTATCTCTTATAGGGATGGCAGATTTATTTCAAGATTCTGGCAGACATTACAGCAAGCATTAGGAACTCGTCTAGACATGAGTACTGCCTATCATCCACAAACTGATGGGCAGAGCAAAAGGACGATACAAATGCTTGAAGACATGCTACGAGCATGTGTTATTGATTTCGGAAACAGTTGGGATCGACATCTACCGTTAGCAGAATTTTCCTACAAAAACAGCTACCATTCAAGCATTGAGATGTCGCCGTTTGAAGCACTTTATGGTAGAAAGTGCAGGTCTCCAATTTGTTGGAGTGAAGTGGGGGATAGACAGATTATGGGTCCGGAGATAATACAAGAAACTACCGAGAAGATCAACCAAATTCAACAACGGTTGAAAACCGCCCAAAGTCGACAAAAGAGCTACGCCGACAATAAAAGAAAAGGTATAGAATTTGAAATTGGAGAGATGGTCATGCTTAAGGTTGCACCTTGGAAAGGCGTTGTTCGATTTGGTAAATGAGGGAAATTAAATCCAAGGTATATTGGACCATTCAAGATTATTGATCGTGTCGGACCAGTAGCTTACCGACTTGAGTTACCTCAACAACTCGCGGCTGTACATAACACTTTCCACGTCTCGAATTTGAAGAAATATTTTGCTAAAGAAGATCTCACTTTTCCGTTAGACGAAATCTAAATCAACGAAAAACTTCAATTCATCGAAGAACCCGTCGAAATAATGGATCGTGAGGTTAAAAGACTTAAACAAAACAAGATACCAATTGTTAAGGTTCGATGGAATGCTCATAGAGGACCCGAGTTCACCTGAGAACGAGAATATTAGATGAAGAAGAAGCACCCGCACTTATTTCCAGAAGATATGTCAACACCTCCAACTGCTTAAAATTTCACGACGAAATTTATTTAACGGGTAGGTACTGTAGTGACCCGAACTTTTCCATGTTTATATATATTAAATGAAATTGATATTTACATGATTAAGTGTTTCCAACATGTTAAGCAATCAAACTTGTTAAGACTTGATTAATTGAAATAGGTTTCATATAGACAATTGACCACCCAAGTTGACCGGTGATTCACGAACGTTAAAACTTGTAAAAACTATATGATGACATATATATAATTATATATATAATTAACATGATATTATGATAAGTAAGTATCTCATTAGGTATTTTAACAATGAGTTATATACATAAAATTGTGTTTATTGAATTAAGAAACTCGAAACGATATATATAACTATTATCGTTATAACAACGTCTTACTAATTACATATGAATCATATTAAGATATTGTTACACTATTTTTAATCTTGATAAATGATAAGTGAACATGTCATTATGTATATTAACAATGAATTACATATGTAAAACAAGACTACTAACTTAAGAATTTTGAAACGAGACATATATGTAACGATTATCGTTGTAACAACATTTAACTGTATCTATATATCATACTAAGATATATTAATATATGATAATATCATGATAATGTAATAATTTAACATCTCTTTAGATATAATAAACAATGGGTTAACAACATTTAACAAGATCGTTAACCTAAAGGTTTCAAAACAACATTTACATGTAACGACTAACGATGACTTAACGACTCAGTTAAAATGTTTATACATGTAGTGTTTTAATATGTATTCATACACTTATGAAAGACTTCAAGACACTTATCAAAATACTTCTACTTAACAAAAATTCTTACAATTACATCCTCGTTCAGTTTCATCAACAATTCTACTCGTATGCACCCGTATTCGTACTCGTACAATACACAGCTTCTAAATGTATGTACTATTGGTATATACAATCCAATTATCAGCTCTTAGCAGCCCATGTGAGTCACCTAACACATGTGGGAACCATCATTTGGCAACTAGCATGAAATATCTCATAAAATTACAAAAATATTAGTAATCATTCATGACTTATTTACATGAAAACAAAATTACATATCCTTTATATCTAATCCATATACCAACGAACAAAAACACCTAAAAACACTTTCATTCTTCAATTTTCTTCAACTAATTGATCTCTCTAAAGTTCCATCTTCAAGTTCTAAGTGTTCTTCATAAATTCTACAAGTTCTAGTTTCATAAAATCAAGAATACTTCCAAGTTTACTAGCTCACTTCCAATCTTGTAAAGTGATCATCCAACCTCAAGAAATCCTTGTTGTTTACAGTAAGATATCATTCTAAATCAAGGTAATACTCATATACAAACTTTGATTCAATTCCTATAACTATAACTATCTTAATTTGAGTGATAATCTTACTTGAACTTGTTTTTGTGTCATGATTCTACTTCAAGAACTTTCAAGCCATCCAAGATCCTTTGAAGCTAGATCATTTCTTGTCACTTCTAGTAGGTTTACCTACTAAACTTAAGGTAGTAATGATGTTCATAACATCATTCGATTCATACATATAAAACTATCTTATTAGAAGATTTGAACATGTAATCACTAGAACATAGTTTAGTTAATTCTAAATTTGTTCGCAAATAAAAGTTAATCCTTCTAACTTGACTTTTAAAATCAACTAAACACATGTTATATATCTATATTATATGCTAACTTAATGATTTAAAATCGAAAAACACGAAAAACACCGTAAAACCGGATATACGCCGTCGTAGTAACACCGCGGGCTGTTTTGGGTTAGTTAATTAAAAACAATGATAAACTTTGATTTAAAAGTTGTTCTTCTGGGAAAATTATTTTTCTTATGAACATGAAACTATATCCAAAAATCATGGTTAAACTCAAAGACGAAGTATGTTTTCCAAAATGGTCATCTAGACGTCGTTCTTTCGACTGAAATGACTACCTTTACAAAAACGACTTGTAACTTATTTTTTCGACTATAAACCTATAATTTTTATGTTTAGATTCATAAAATAGAGTTCAATATGAAACCATAGCAATTTGATTTACTCAAATCGGATTTAAAACGAAGAAGTTATGGGTAAAACAAGATTGGATATTTTTTGATTGTTGTAGCTACGGGAAATATTATATATATATATATATATATATATATATATATATATATATATATATATATATATATATATATATATATATATATATATATTCTATACAAATCATATCCTAGCTAACTTATATTGTATTATACATGTATTCTAATGTAATCTTGGGATACCATAGACACGTATGTAAATGTTTTGACATATCATATCGACCCATGTATATATATTATTTGAAACAACCATAGACACTCTATATGCAGTAATGTTGGAGTTAGCTATACAGGGTTGAGGTTGATTCTAAAAAAATATATACTTTGAGTTGTGATCTAGCCTGAGACGTGTATACACTAGGTCATGGATTGATTCAAGATAATATATATCGATTTATTTCTGTACATCTAATTGTGGACAACTAGTTGTAGGTTACTAACGAGGACAGCTGACTTAATAAATTTAAAACAGTAAAACGTATTAAAAATGTTGTAAATATATTTTGAACATACTTTGATATATATGTCCATATGTGTTATAGGTTCGTGAATCAACCAGTGGCCAAGTCTTACTTCCCGATGAAGTAAAAATATGTGAAAGTGAGTTATAGTCCCACTTTTAAAATATAATATTTTGAGATGAGAATACATACAGTTTTATAAATATTTTACGAAATAGACACAAGAAATTGAAACTACATTATATGGGTGAATGATCGAAGCCGAATATGCCCCTTATGCTTGGTAACCTAAGAATTAGTAAACCGATCTACTAATTGACGCGAATCCTAAAGATAGAACTATTAGGTCTAACGAACCCCATCCAAAGTACCGTATGCTTTAGTACTTCGAATTCGTTTATATCATGTCCGAAGGATTTCTCGAAATGATAGGGGATATTCTTATATGCATCTTATTAATATCGGTTACCAGGTGTTCACCATATGAATGAATTTTATCTCTATGTATGGGATGTATATTGAAATATGAAATCTTGTGGTCTATTATTATGATTTGATAATATATAGGTTAAACCTATAACTCACCAACATTTTTGTTGACGTTTTAAGCATGTTTATTCTCAGCTGATTATTAAGAGCTTCCGCTGTTGCATACTAAATTAAGAACAAGATTTGGAGTCCATGCTTGTATGATATTATGTAAAAACTGCATTCAAGAAACTTATTTTTGATGTAATATATTTTTATTGTAAACCATTATGTAATGGTCGTGTGTAAACGGTATATTTTAGATTATCATTATTTGATAATCTACGTAATGCTTTTCAAACCTTTATCGATAAAATAAAGGTTATGGTTATTTTAAAAATGAATGCAGTCTTTGAAAAATGTCTCATATAGAGGTCAAAACCTCGCGACGAAATCAATTAATATGGAACGTTTATAATCAATATGAACGGGACATTTCAGATATGATATGCCAAAACATTGTATTTGTGTCTATGGTATCCCAAGATTACATAATATATGTTAGAATACATGTATAATACAATATAAGTTAGCTAGGATATGATTAGTGTAGATTTGTTGTAAAATATTCGTAGCTACAACAAGTAAAATTTTCCAATTTTGTTTTACCCATAATTTCTTCGTTTTAAATTCGTTTTGAGTGATTCAAGTTGCTAAGGTTTCATAATGAACTATAATTTATGAAACTAAACAGAAAAAGTATAAGTTTATAGTATGAAATATATGTTACAAGTCATTTACTAAAGAGGTAGTCATTTCCGTCGAAAGAACGACATCTTGATGACCATTTTGAAAAACATACTTCCACTTTGAGTTTAACCATGATTTTTGGATATTGTATCATGTTCATATGAAATATCATTTTTCCAGAAAACAAACTTCCAATTCAAATATTAAGATAGTTTTTATTTTTCTAACCCAAAACAGCCCCCGGTTTCACTACGACGGCGTATGTCCGGTTTTACGGTGTTCATCGTGTTTCCAGGTTTTAAATCATTAAGTTAGCATATAATATAGATATAGAACATGTGTTTAGTGGATTTTAAAAGTTATGTTAGAAGGATTAACTTTGTTTGTGAACAAGTTTAGAATTAACTAAACTATGTTCTAGTGATTACAAGTTTAAATCTTCGAATAAGATGGTTTTATATGTATGAATCGAATGATGTTATGAACATTATTACTACCTTAATTTTAGTAGGTAAACCTACTGGAAATGAGAAATATAGATCTAGCTTCAAAGGATCCTTGGATGGCTTGAAAGAAACAGAATCATGACACGAAAACAAGTTTAAGTAAGATTTCCACTCGAAATAAGATTGTTATAGTTATAGAAATTGAATTAAAGTTTGAATATGAGTATTACCTTGAATTAGAAAGATATCTTACTGTAAATAAGAAAGATTTCTTGAGATTAGATGATCACTTGAAATGGATTTGCAAGATTGGAAGTAAGCTAGTAAACTTGAAAGTGTTTTTGGTGTGTTCTTGAGTAGTTGTTTTGTAAGTTGATCTAGGTTAGGATTTATGAGCTAGATTGAGCTAGATTTTGATGAAGGTGATGAAGAACACTTAGAACATCAAGAGAGAACAAGAGAGAGATGAGTTTGATGCATGAAAGTTGAAAAATGAAAGTGTTATGGTTAGTGAAGAAAAACGTGATCCTACCCTTGAATATAAGGTTCCATTAGTTTATATTTTTGTTAGATATTTCATGTTACTTGCCAAATGATGGTTCCCACATGTTTAGGTGACTCATTAAGGCTACTAAGAGATGATCATTGAAGTGTATATACCAATAGTATATACGTCTAGAGGCTGGGTATTGTACGAGTACGAATACGGATTGAATACGAGTAAAGTGTGTTTACTGTAGCAAATAGTATTTTACTGTAGCAAGCGAAAATTTACTGTAGCAAATAGTGTTTTACTATAGCAAATAGTGTTTTACTGTAGTAAATATTATTTTACTGTAGCAAATAGTGTTTTACTTGTACATCTTTGATTTAATTGTATTTCTTATAGATATATATATATATATATATATATATATATATATATATAATAAAAACTTAGATCATAAAAAAATAAAACGATTATATAATTATCACAAGTTATGACGTTTCGTGAATCATCAGGCAAACTGGGTGGTCAATTGTCTACATGAAACTCATTTCAAATAATCAAGTCTTAACAAGTTTGATTGCTTAACATGTTGGAAACATTTAATCATGTAAATATCAATTTCATTTAATATATAATCATGGAAAAGTTCGGGTCACTACAGTACGTACCCGTTAAATAAATTTCGTCCCAAAATTTTAAGTTATTGAAGGTGTTGACGCATCTTCTGGAAATAGGTGCGGGTATTTCTGCTTCATTTGATCTTCACGCTCCCAGGTGAACTCGGGTCCTCTACGAGCATTCCATCGAACCTTAACGATTGGTATTTTTATTTTGCTTAAGTCTTTTAACCTCACGATCCATTATTTCGACGGGTTCTTCAATGAATTGTAGTTTTTCGTTAATTGTAATCTCGTCTAATGGAATGGTGAGATCTTCTTTAGTAAAGCATTTCTTCAAATTTGAGACGTGGAAGGTGTTATGTACACCCGCGGGTTGTTGAGGTAACTCAAGTTGGTAACCTACTGGTCCGACACGATCAATAATCTTGAATGGTCCAATGTACCTCGGATTTAATTTCCCCCGTTTACCAAATAGAACAACGCTTTTCCAAGGTGAAACCTTAAGCATGACCATGTCACCAATTTCAAATTCTATATCCTTTCATTTACTGTCTGCGTAGCTCTTTTGTCGACTTTGAGCGGTTTTCAACCATTGTTGAATTTGAATGATTTTCTCGGTAGTTTCTTGTATAATTTCTGGACCCTTAATTTGTCTATCCCCCACTTCACTCCAAAAAATCAGAGACCTGCACTTTCTGCCATAAATTGTCTCAAACGGTGCCATCTCAATACTCGAGTGGTAACTGTTGTTGTAGGAAAATTCTGCTAACAGTAGATTTCGATCCCAACTGTTTCCAAAATCAATAACACATGCTCGTAGCATGTCTTCAAGAGTCTGTATCATCCTTTCACTTTTCCCATCAGTTTGTGGATGATAGGCAGTACTCATGTCTAGACGAGTCTCCAATGCTTGTTGTAATGTTTGCCAAAACCTTGAGACAAATCTGCCATCCCTATCAGAGATAATAGAGATTGGTATTCCATGTCTGGAGACAACTTCCTTTAAGTATAGTCGTGCTAACTTCTCCATTTTATCATCTTCTCTCATTGGCAGAAAGTGTGCTGACTTGGTGAGACGATCGACTATTACCCAAATAGTATCATAACCACTTGCAGTCCTTGGCAATTTAGTAATGAAATCCATGGTAATGTTTTCCCATTTTCATTCCGGGATTTCAGGTTGTTAAAGTAGACCTGATTGTTTCTGATGTTCAGCTTTGACCTTAGAACACGTCAAACATTCTCCTACGTATTTAGCAATATCGGCTTTCATACCTGGCCACCAAAAGTGTTTCTTGAGATCTTTGTACATCTTCCCCGCTCCGGGATGTATCGAATATGTGGTTTTATGTGCTTCCTTAAGTACCATTTCTCTCACATCTCCAAATTTTTGTACCCAAATTCTTTCAGCCCTATACCGGGTTCCGTCTTCCCGAATATTAAGATGTTTTTCCGATCCTTTGGGTATTTCATTCTTCAAATTTCCTTCTTTTAAAACTCCCTGTTGCGCCTCCTTTATTTGAGTAGTAAGGTTAGTACGAATAATTATATTCATAGCTTTTACCCGCATAGGTTCCCTGTCTTTTCTACTCAAAGCGTCGGCTACCACATTCGCCTTTCCCTGGTGGTAATGAATCTCAAAATCGTAATCATTTAACAATTCAATCCACCTACGCTACCTCATGTTTAGTTGTTTCTGATTAAATATATGTTGGAGACTTTTGTGATCGGTATATATAATACTTTTAACCCCATATAAGTAGTGCCTCCAAGTTTTTAATGCAAAAACAACCGCGCCTAATTCCAAATCATGCGTCGTATAATTCTGCTCGTGAATCTTCAATTGTCTAGACGCATAAGAAATTACCTTTGTTCGTTGCATTAATACACAACCGAGGCCTTGCTTTGAGGCATCACAATATATCACAAAATCATCATTCCCTTCAGGCAATGACAATATAGGTGCCGTAGTTAGCTTTTTCTTCAACAATTGAAACGCTTTCTCCTGCTCATGCTTCCATTCAAATTTCTTCCCTTTATGCGTTAATGCAGTCAAGAGTTTTGCTATTTTGGAAAAATCTTGGATGAATCTTCTGTAGTAACCAGCCAATCCTAAAAAATTGACGTATATGTGATAATGCTAAAAACGAACATATATTTCATAGCATTATTCCTCAAGAAAGACAAGCTTTTAGTTGCAATTGTTCTATTTACAAGTAATATTCGTTTAAATAATAAAAGGTGAAGACAAAAGACAGATTCGACGAATTGAAGACGCAAACGACCAAAAAGCTCAAAAGTACAAAAGACAATCAAAGAGGTTCCAATTATTGATAAGAAACGTCTCGAAATTACAAGAGTACAAGATTCAAAACGCAAAGTACAAGATATTAAATTGTACGCAAGGACGTTCGAAAATCCGGAACCGGGACCAGAGTCAACTCTCAACGCTCGACGCAACGGACTAAAAATTACAAGGCAACTATGCACATGAATATAATATAATATTTAAATAATTCTTATAATTATTTATATATTATATTAATATTTAAAACCGTCGGCAAGAAAGACTCCAAAAGGGACTGAGCTGTAATTTCAATCTCCGCGACTCGCGGAGTTTGAAGGCCAAAAATGCCGCGAGTCGCGGAGCCCCAAGTTTTGAAACTCCCTATAAAGCAAACCGAATTCTGATCATCTTTATAATCTTTTTTCCTTCTTCTCTCAATATATACGTAATATATATATATATATATATATATATATATATATATATATTATAATTTTAATTTTAATTTTAAATCCTAATAATAAGGGTATGTTAGCGAATGTTGTAAGGGTGTAAGTCGAAATTCTGTCCGTGTAACGCTACGCTATTTTTAATCATTGTAAGTTATGTTCAACCTTTTTAATTTAATGTCTCGTAGCTAAGTTATTATTATGCTTATTTAATCCGAAGTAATCATGATGTTGGGCTAATTACTAAAATTGGGTAATTGGGCTTTGTACCATAATTGGGGTTTGGACAAAAGAACGACACTTGTGGAAATTAGACTATGGGCTATTAATGGTTTTTATATTAACTAAACAATACCTTGTTAATTTAATATACAAACTTATAATTCGACGTATTTATATATAACCACATATGCTTGACTGGGTACGGTGGGCGGGATATCTATAAATACCAATAATTATTCATTTTACCGGAT
This sequence comes from Rutidosis leptorrhynchoides, assembly GCF_046630445.1. Classification (NCBI taxonomy): domain Eukaryota; kingdom Viridiplantae; phylum Streptophyta; class Magnoliopsida; order Asterales; family Asteraceae; genus Rutidosis; species Rutidosis leptorrhynchoides. The sequence continues at coordinate 174,450,565 of NC_092335.1, forward strand.
ACGGAACTGGATTAATAGTTAATAGACTTGTTGAAACAGGGGTGAATTACATTCAAGGGTAATTGGTGTAATTGTTAACAAAGTAGTAAAACCTTGGTTTACACGCAGTCGATAACCTGGTGTATTCATTAAACAAAGTATTAAAACCTTGTTACAATTCGAATCCCCAATTAGTTGGAATATTTGACTTCGGGAATAAAAATAATTTGACGAAGGCTTTCGCTCTTTATATTTATGACTGATGGACTATTATGGACAAATCCGTATGGACATATTAAATAATCCAGGACAAAGGACAATTAACCCATGGGCATAAAACTAAAATCAACACGTCAAACATCATGATTACGGAAGTTTAAATAAGCATAATTCTTTTATTTCATATTTAATTTCCTTTATTTTATATTTAATTGCACTTTTAATTATCGCATTTTTATTTATTGTTATTGTATTTAATTGCACTTTTAATTATCATATTTTTTAATTATCGCAAGTTTATTTTATCGCACTTTTATTATTCGCAATTTCATTATCGTTATTTACTTTACGCTTTAAATTAAGTCTTGTATTTATTTATTATTTTACATTTGGTTTTAACTGCGACTAAAGTTTTAAAATCGAAAAACCGGTCATTAAACGGTAAAAACCCCCTTTATAATAATAATATTACTTTTATATATATATTTGTATTTTTATAAAAGTAAACAAATATAGCGTTAAGCTTTGTTTAAAAAGATTCCCTGTGGAACGAACCGGACTTACTAAAAACTACACTACTGTACGATTAGGTACACTGCCTATAAGTGTTGTAGCAAGGTTTAAGTATATCCATTCTCTAAATAAATAAATATCTTGTGTAAAATTGTATCGTATTTAATAGTATTTCCTGCTAAAATTAATAGCTATTTCGTATACCCCGCTGCAAACATCAAGTATTTTTGGCGCCGCTGCCGGGGACCTCTTAAAAGCCGAAAGCGCAACGCTACATAAAAAAAAAAAGATTTTTATTTTACTTTTATTAAAATTCGTTTTTATAAAAGTACGTTTTAAATATTCGAAAATATAAAAAGAAAAAACAAAAATTTATATATTTTTAAGAGTTTGTTAAAAGTTTTATAAGTTTCTTTATTTTTATTTTAGTTTATAAAAATATAAGTTTTATTTAAATATCTTTTATTTATATAAAAACAGAAAATAGAAAATAATAAAAAAAAACGTCGAATAAAAAAACGTACCTGAGTTGATTTTTGGAACCCCGCGACTCGCGGGGTTTGCTGTTTGAAATACCGCGACTCGCGGAGATAACCTGACACGCCGACAGAACCCTAATTAGGCATTAATTACGAATTATTATTATTATTATAATTATTAACATAAAACCCTAATTAGGTTTTAATTAAATATGTATTTTAGTTTTTATTAATATTTTGTTTAATTAGTTTAATTAAATTGTAAAATTAGTAGTTTTATTAAATAAATAATATAAAAATAATATTTTTATAAAAATTGTAATTTTTTTTTACAACTTTTTGTATATTTTTATATTTTGTCCCTTTTTAATTGTTTTAGCGTAATATTTGTATTTTTAGCTCATATTTAGTTTTAAACTTAGTTTTTACCATAGTTATTTTTACTTCTAGATTTTTAGTCTTTGCCGTAGAATCCCTTAAGTGCTTTTTCTTTAGACTAAGATTTAGGTGCTTTAGAATTTTGCGACGCCTTTTTAAGTTTTAGTTTCTTTTTAAGTTATTTCTATTTGGGATATAGTTTTTCCTGTAAGCTTTAATATTTTTAGACGACTTTTACCTATGTATCAATTATCATTCCAATTAGTAATCTCAATTTGCGATTATAATTTTAAGTTAGTTGTAGTTATAAGGTTAGGTTAGTCAAGTATTTTTAAGTTTTATAAGTTTCTTTTATTTTTCCGTCACCTTTTATTTTTCAACCATTTTTCTTTTTCGACCTTTTTCGACGAGCTCTTTTTCTTTCTTATTTCTCGCTATTCTAGTTTTAGGATATAGATTTTTATTCTACTTCTTATCTAAATTTCTTAAAATTACGAAAATTTATTTTAAGTGGTTAAATTGATAGACATCAAAATTGTCTGGTTCGTAGTAATAGTTGGATTTGTACGTGGACCGGGTTATTGGAGCCAAACAGTCCTCAATTATATTGAGACCAAACGAATCCTGCCCCTCTGCTGCATCTTTTGGCTATTCGAAACGTGGGCAAAATCAGAAAAGTCTATTGTTTGGATAACTTATAATAATTCTTCTTTCCTTTTAAAAACTAATAGGATATTCAGTGAATGCACCGAGCAAGACGTTCACCACCTTTTGTACGTTCACCACCTGTAACTAGATCAAGACATTTAGCAAATATTACCACCGTTGATTTTTCTTTAGAATCGTCATCCATTCGACCAAGTACTCCAGTTCAAATTTCCGATAATCCATTTTTGGAACCCGACCTCACAATTGAGAATCCGGAGAATATTCAGGAACGATTCGTAGATCCTAAACCACTAAACTTTCCTCCGGAACCACCAATCATTCAAACAGAGATTGTTGAGGAACGAACCATTAAATCAGAATCCTCTAGTGATTCCGATTCAACAAATTCAATTATGGAGAATCTGGAACCTTTAAGTATGGAAGACCGAATGAGAGCTAAACGCACTGGGCAAGGTCACGCAATAACTCATCCAGACATTAATGCGCCAGATTATGAAATCAAAGGACAAATTCTACACATGGTGACTAATCAATGCCAATTTAGTGGTGTGCCGAAGGAAGATCCAAATGAACATCTACGTACCTTTAATAGGATCTGCACACTATTTAAAATAAGAGAAGTGGAGGATGAACAGATATATCTCATGTTATTTCCCTGGACTTTAAAGGGAGAATCCGAAGATTGGTTGGAATCGTTACCTGAAGGGGCGATTGATACATGGGACGTTTTAGTTGAAAATTTTCTTAAACAATTCTTTCCTGCATCTAAAGCCGTAAGACTTCAAGCAGAAATTGTTACGTTTACACAGAAACCGAATGAAACTCTATATGAGGCATGGACTAGATATGGAAAGTTATTAAGAGGATGTCCGCAACATGGTTTAGACACCTGTCAAATAGTACAAATATTCTACCAAGGATGCGACATCACTACAAGGAAAGACATAGATATAGCAGCTAGTGGTTCTATTATGAAGAAAACCGAAACTGATGCTTACAAAATTATTGATAACACTGCTTCCCACTCACATGAGTGGCACCAAGAAAAAGATATCGTTAGATCATCTAAAGCAGCTAGAGCTGATTCTAGCCATGACTTAGATTCCATTTCCGCAAAGATAGATGCTGTGGAGAGACGAATGGAAAAGATGACTAAAGATATTCACTCAATATGAATTAGTTGTGAGCAGTGTGGAGGACCACATTTGACAAAAGATTGTCTCAGTATTGAATTAACAATGGAACAAAGAGAGAATATTTCATACATAAACCAAAGGCCTGGAAATAATTATCAGAATAATTATCAACCGCCAAGACCGATTTACAATCAAAACCAGAATTATAACCGAAATATTCCATACAACAACCAACAAGGTCCTAGCAATCAACAAGTATCCAATAATACTTACAACCAGCAAAGACCTAATTTTCAAAACAAACCACCACAACAAACCGATGATAAAAAGCCGAATTTAGAAGATATGATGACGAAGCTAGTTGAAACTCAAATGCAGTTTTTCACATCTCAGAAACAAACCAATGAACAAAATGCTCAAGCATTTAGAAATCAACAAGCTTCTATTCAAAATCTGGAACAAGAAGTAAGTAACCTAGCAAGGTTAATAGGTGAAAGAAAACCGGGAAGTCTACCTAGTGATACAAATGCTAACCCCCGGAATGAAACAGCTAAAGCCATTACCACAAGAAGTGGTACAACACTTAAACCACCTGAAATACCTGTAACTTCTGATGAAGCTATTCCTACTCCACAAAAACCACAACCTAATCAAGATAAGGAAAAAGAACCGGTAGTTGAAAAGGTTAATGAAGATAACACAGTTAAGGCTAAACCTTATGTTAAACCATACCAACCACCACTTCCTTACCCGAGTAAAATGAAGAAAGAGAAACTTGAAGCCGAGCAATCCAAATTCTTGGATATGTTTAAACAGATAAATGTAAATCTTCCTTTCATTGATGTAATTTCAGGAATGCCTAGATATGCTAAATTCTTGAAAGATCTAATCTCAAATAGAAAGAAAATGGAAGAACTCTCGACTGTTACTATGAATGCTAATTGTTCAGCAGTGCTGTTGAATAAGATACCAGAAAAATTATCTAATCCAGGAAGTTTCACAATTCCATGTTTTCTGGGTAGTCTTAGTTCAATAGAAGCATTGGCAGACTTAGGTGCTAGTATAAATTTAATGCCTTATTCACTATACGCTAAACTAGACCTTGGAGAATTGAAACCAACAAGAATAAGCATACAACTAGCCGATAGATCAATAAAATATCCTAGAGGGATAATGGAGAACATGCTAGTTAAAGTTGGTACTTTAGTATTTCCAGTAGATTTTGTTGTTTTGGACAAGGAAGAAGATTCTCAAGTTCCTCTCATATTAGGAAGACCATTCTTAAACACGGCTAAAGCAATGATAGACGTGTTCGGTAAGAAATTGACCCTAAGTATAGAGGATGAGAGTGTTACCTTTTCAGTTGATAGAGCAATGCAACAACCACAATCTGCAGATGATACATGTTATTATATTCAAACTATAGATGCACATGCAGAATTATTAGAAGAATTTCCAGAATTACAAGGAACAGGAGAATGTTCTTTAGGAGAAGGTAATGAACCAATTGATGAAGCTGAAATGTTAGCTACACTTATAGCTAATGGATATAAACCAACAACAGAAGAAATTCAAATGCTAAAAGAAGAAGATAGATATCGATACAAATCATCGATAGAAGAACCTCCGAAATTAGAGTTAAAGCCACTTCCAAACCATTTGGAATACGCTTATTTACATGGTGAATCTGAATTACCTGTAATAATATCGTCTTCTCTTACTGAAAATGAGAAATCACAACTCATTTCTGTGTTGAAAGCTCATAAACCAGCCATTGCATGGAAGATTCATGATATTAAAGGAATAAGTCCTTCGTATTGCACACATAAAATCCTTATGGAAGAAGGTCATAAAACGTATGTGCAACGCCAACGAAGACTAAATCCTAATATGCAAGATGTAGTTAAGAAAGAGATTATTAAACTGCTAGATGCAGGTTTAATTTATCCAATTTCTGATAGTCCATGGGTAAGCCCAGTTCAATGCGTGCCTAAGAAGGGTGGCATGACTGTCATTACAAATGGAAAAAATGAGCTTATTCCTACTAGGACTGTAACAGGGTGGCGTGTATGTATTGATTATAGAAAATTAAATGACGCCACCAGAAAAGATCACTTTCCCTTACCTTTCATAGATCAAATGTTGGAAAGATTAGCCGGAAATAGTTACTATTGTTTTCTAGACGGATTTTTCGGATATTTTCAAATTCCAATAGCACCCGAAGATCAAGAGAAAACCACATTCACGTGCGCTTATGGTACTTTTGCTTACAAACGCATGCCATTTGGACTTTGTAACGCCCCTGCAACCTTTGGCGATTTTTCATGACATGATAGAAGAATGCATGGAAGTTTTCATGGATGACTTTTCAGTCTTCGGTGATACATTTGAATCATGTCTAGTTAATCTTGAACGAATGCTTATTAGATGCGAACAATCAAATCTAGTACTTAATTGGGAGAAATGCCATTTCATGGTTAAAGAAGGCATCGTTCTTGGTCATAAAATTTCAAAAGAAGGAATTGAAGTGGATAGAGCTAAAATAGATGTAATTGCTAAACTTCCACATCCCACTAATGTTAGAGGAGTTAGGAGTTTTCTAGGGCATGCCGGTTTTTACCGACGTTTCATAAAAGATTTTTCTAAAATTGCCACTCCTATGAATAAACTCCTAGAAAAGGATGCTCCATTCATCTTTTCAAATGAGTGTATCAAATCTTTTAATATTCTTAAAGAGAAACTCACTAATGCGCCGATCATGATAACACCAAATTGGAATCTACCATTTGAACTAATGTGCGATGCAAGTGATTTTGCAATGGGAGCCGTTTTAGGACAAAGGATTGAAAAACGATTTCAACCTATATATTATGCTAGTAAGACGTTACAAGGAGCACAAACGAACTATACAACTACTGAAAAAGAACTCCTTGCTATTGTCTTTGCTTTTGACAAATTTCGATCATATCTCGTTCTAGCAAAAACGGTGGTCTATACCGACCATTCTGCTCTTAGATACCTATTTTCAAAACAAGATGCTAAACCAAGATTAATCCGTTGGATCTTACTCTTACAAGAGTTTGATATTGAAATCCGAGATAAAAGAGGAGCAGAAAATCTCGCCACTGATCATCTTTCTCGTCTTGAAAATCCCGAATTAGAAGTTCTAAATGAATCGGCCATACAAGACAACTTTCCTGATGAATATCTATTGAAGATAGATTATAAAGAAATCCCATAGTTTGCAGACTATGCAAACTATTTAGTATGTGGATTCCTTGAAAAAGGATTATCATACCAAAGACGAAAGAAATTCTTCAGTGATATAAAACACTATTTTTGGGAAGATCCACATCTGTTTAAAAGTTGTCCAGATGGAATAATACGCCGATGTGTATTTGGAGATGAAGCTAGTAAAATATTAAACCATTGTCACACAGGACCAACAGGAGGGCATTATGGGCCTCAACTAACAGCAAGAAAAGTTTATGATGCTGGATTCTATTGGCCTACAATTTACAAAGACGCACACCTTCTTTGCAAATCCTGTGATGCTTGTCAAAGGACCGGAAAAATAAGTCAACGTGATGAAATGCCACAAAATGTCATCCAAGTATGTGAAGTATTTGACATTTGGGGTATTGACTTTATGGGTCCATTTCCAAAATCTCATAATAATCTATATATACTCGTAGCCATTGATTATGTATCTAAATGGGCGGAAGCACAAGCTCTCCCAACTAACGATGCACGAGTTGTAGTCAACTTTTTAAAACGTCTTTTTGCAAGGTTTGGAACACCGAAAGCTTTAATAAGTTATCGGGGTACTCATTTCTGTAATAATCAACTTGAGAAAGTTCTTAAAAGATATGGAGTAACTCATAAAATCTCCACCGCATATCATCCACAAACAAGTGGAAAAGTTGAAAATAACAACCGAGCTTTAAAACGTATTCTAGAGAAAACCGTAGGATCAAATCCGAAGGAATGGTCCATTAAATTGGAGGATGCACTCTGGGCTTTTAGAACAGCCTACAAAATTCCAATTGGAACCACACCTTTTAGACTTGTTTATGGAAAAGCATGTCATCTTCCAGTAGAAATTGAACACAAAGCATTTTGGGCTTTGAAGACATGTAATCTTGATTTACATGAAGCCGGACGTCTACGATTAAGTCAACTAAACGAATTAGAAGAATTAAGACATGAAGCATACGATAATTCGTTAATCTATAAAGAAAGAACGAAGAAATGGCATGATAAAAGAATCAGAAGTTCAAAAGAATTTAAAGAAGGAGACAGAGTTCTTCTTTTCAATTCACGATTCAAGCTATTTCCTGGAAAATTGAAATCAAGATGGTCTGGACCATTCATAGTCAAAAGAGTTTTCCCATACGGAACGATAGAATTAATAAATTCAAATGGGATTGAATTTAAAGTTAATGGTCACAGAGTTAAACATTACATACATGGTTCGATGGAAGTTGACAATGAAGTTAATCACAATTTCGACACCACAGCTAACTAAGTGTGGGGAGAATCAAGTCTTTAAAGGTTTATGTATTTCTGTTAGAGTTAGATTGTCTGTTTTCGTGTAGTTCTCGAAAATGGAACCCGAATGGTCTTTCCCTAGCAGACCCTAAAGAACTAGTCTTCTCCCCCCATTCTGAATTTTTATTTTTTTAGGTTTTTACAAAATGAAGACTGCCTGTGAACTAAACCATGGTCTAATGCTACACGCTTTGATCACTAAACGTAATAATGACACACTTCCGAGTGAAATAGTATCAGTAATCAGAGAAAGAATGGACGGAGTTAGAAAAGAATCCAGATGCGAAGATAATAAGTTACAATTTGGTAAAGGAAAATCAAAATCCGCAGCGAAAAGAAGAGCACGACACCTAGAAAGATGTCACAAATGCGGAAAATGGTCACATGGAGGTAAATGTTCAAATAATCAAACCTATTCAAATACCGAATTTGTTACTTTATGCAGAGACGGACCGTTCATATGTTTAGAAGAAAAGACACTGAATGCTCGAGGTTACGCCTATGTAGCCATGGAAAACCAATTAAACCGACTATCTTATGAATGGGATAGATCATATAACTAAGAAATCTATTTCACAGGTATGTTTGTACAGTTTTTATTTTATTTTGTTTTATTTTTAACCTTTTGATAATAAACGCTAATTTGTTCGCTATAAAGTATTAAATTGGTATTGAATAAAATTAGGTTTGGCGACCGAAATTATTGATATCATACAAAAATTTATTACATCACTGCGAAATTTAACGTTTATTCTTAAGGTATAAATATCTTTAAACAATCAACCCAAAATATTTCAAAAATTCGTCATGAGTTAAATTAGGTCTTGGAACCGAAATTACTTTACCGAAAAGAGGGGCGCATATTTTTGATAATATTTGATTGATTAAAGTGGGATAAAAAGCCAAAAAAATTTTTAATTTTATTTTTACCATATTTTTAAAATTAATATATAAATCTTAAATTAATATTGTAAACTTTGTAAAAACAATATATTTAAAATTGTAAATATTTGAAAAATTAATATAAGTTTGGTGTGAATTTATAATATGAATTTTTAAATTAAGTTTGGTGTGAATTTTTAATTATTAAAATATGAATTTTTAATTTTATGCATTTTAAATTGTAAGTTTGGTGTGAATTTTTAATATTAATTCAGAATTTTATATTTAAATTGTGTGAATTTAAAAACAAAAATTTACTTTATCTCATTAAGTTAAAAATATGATTTTTAAAATTCGTCGTAAGTTGAAGACTAGGTCTTTGAACCGAAATTGCTTTACCCAAGGGAGGAATGAGAACTTTTATTATCATTATTTTTAATCTTATTGAATTAAAGTATGCCAAAAACATTAAAAAACCCAAAAATCTTAGCTTTTAAAACAATCGCTAGAAAAAGACAAATTTTAAAATTTTGTCGAAGGACGGACTAGGACATCGATCCGAAATGACCTCGTCCTAAATAACAAGGGAAACAAAATTTTAAAATTAATTACTTAATTGTTTTAATTAATATAAGATGTTAAAAAAAAAAAAAAAAGCAAACTCCGCGACTCGCGGAGTTTGAAGTTTCAAACACCGCGACTCGCGGAGATATCGGATTACAGAAAAAAATAAGAGCTGGAACTGATCAGTCCCAACACACCACAAAGAAAAAAACTGCGAAAACACTCCACAAAAACCCGAAAAATACACCCCAAAATCACAATTTTTAACCGTTAATCATCAAATCTTTTACTAAAATCATGTTGAGAAGGATGCTATCAAGGAATTACTCAAGAAAAACGGTAAATTTCTACACCTAAACACCATTTAATCCGAAAATTAGTGTTCTTGAGCAATTTTTTCCCCAATTTGATTTTGATGCTTTTTAGTGTAATTAGGCTTAAATTGTTTATGTATTATGCTTGTATAACCTAGATTGATGCTGTTTAACATGATTAGAAGCCTTAAACTTCAAATTTTGAGTAATCTAGAGTTTGTGTTCTTGAGCAAATTTGGGGCTTTTTGATATAAACAGGTTATGGCCGATTTTTGTCATGAATTGTTGCTAAATTAAGTAGTGTAACATGTCTAGGTAGTTAAATGATCCAAACTTTGAGCCTAAACATGATTTTGAGAATTAAAGTGGACTTTTTCAAGTCTAAAATTCATGAACTTGATTTTTGAAAGATAATGCCATTTGAAACTTGTTTAATTGCTAGTAATGATTATTTTGACATGTTATTTAAGTTGAATGCTTATGAACTTGGCGAACATTTTCGTATATGCTTATTTGAAAAAGTGTAGATTTGATGAAAATATGAAAATAAGCTTAAGTTTGATATAAATTGATCATGTTATTGTAATTATTTTGATTGATGATTTTGCTGACACTAATGCATATTTGGATGCACAAAAATTATGTTTGATGTGTTTTGCAGACTGAAAGGGGTGAATCTTCATCCCAAGCCCGCAATGCTCCTGTTGAGAATGCGAAACAACAGGAGGTGGATAACTACTACAAGCAGGATATACCTCATCCAGTCATGACCTTTTCTGATATGCACTTGGAAGATTTGCACCCGAACCTGAGATTTGACAGACTTTGGATAGATTATCCAAAATATCAAAGGGGTTTGCATACTCTTCATTCCAAAGTTGTTGAGGTACCTAGGGTCATAGAATGGGGACCCTTAGAAGCTGTAGAATTGGCCGGGCCAATTAGGGAATTACTTGTACATAGGTATGGTAATTCTACTTTTAATGACTGGGTACGTTTATTCACCATGCGTAGACCTGCATATAAAGTATGGTGTGAAGAATTGTTGTGTAGTATAGAGTTGAATGATCGGGTAGCTAGTTTAACCGATCGTTCTTTTATTAGATTTTTGTTAGGAGGTTCGATGCGCCACATGTCTTTACTAGACATGGCTCAGGCTTTACGTATATATACGCCTGAGGAGTTAGCATCTGCCGATTGTAGAGGGTTGATACTAAATGGTAGAAAGATAGATGAAAATTTTGATACACACGGTGTGTGGAGTCAAATGATAAGCCATCACCGATTCAAAGGGGGAAATTACTCTTATTTGGATATAGATAGAGCCAAATTAAGAGTAATTCATAGGTTTTTAGCTAATTCGATTACACAAAGAGGTAAGAACAAGGAAAAGGTAAATGAACAGGATTTGTTTTACCATATGTGTATTCGAGACCCACAAAGCGCTGTAAGTATACCGTATTGTGTGGGTTATTATTTATCAGCTATGGTTAGGGGGATGAGACCGCATAGCATAATAGGAGGTGGTATTTTTATTACTTTGATTGCTGAATATCTCGGTGTGGATATAAGTCGGGGGGGATTATTAGTAGAAGAACCAGAACCCCGCGATACTATAGGTTTAAATGTATAGCATGGTGCGAAAGTTTTGAAGAGGCGAAATAACGCCGCAGTACAATACCATGGTAGACATCCACAGGTTGAGAGAAACCAACAGCAAGGTAATGTAGGAGGGGGAAATGAGATGCAAGAAATGCAAAGGTTTATAGCTTCACAGGAGTACGAAAATGCTAGACAGAGAGCATTTGAAGATTGGCAAGTTCATCAGAACCAAATCATAGCTCATTGCCAACATATAGGTAGAAACTATATTCCTACACCAAAACCCATATTCCCTCCCTGGTCAATAGAGATGCAACCACCGTATCCTACGTATAACCCTGCCGAAGCATTCTATAGCACCTATGGTTATACCTGGAACCCCTATTGGTACCAGTATCATCCCTAGTCTACTTAGTTTTATTTATTTTGTAATTTGTAATGTTGATACGTTTAATACTTATGTTAATATTGTAATAATTTTTATAATTTTCTAACTTTTATTCTTAGATTTTAATAATTTTTGAATGTGGGGTAATATACCAAACTTCAAAAATATGTATATATGTTTGCAGTTTATCTTATGTACACAACAGGGTAAAACAACGCATTTTCAAAGACTGGCATTAAGTTCAGCAAAAGCAACTAATTTTGACGACAAGATGCAAAATATATGTGAAATAACAACAAGACGGAATGAACAAATGATGTGCACCATTTATCATTCAGCAAACAAATGCCAATATTAGTGTTACTGATTTCTTGCAAATGAGGGCATTGCAAGATCTTAAGTGTGGGAAGGGGTTAAATTCTTTCGGATTTTAAATTTTTTATCTTAAACACTTGGTTACCATTAAAAATACTAGTAAAGCAGTAGTTGTATTAGAATCTAGTGCTCTCTGATAATAAAGAACAGCCCTAGTCTTATATACTGACTACCCAATTCTAGTAAAATTTTTAAAAATTTTCAATTAAATGAACTCAAAATCATGTTTATACATATTTATGAACGATAAAACTAGGTTTTAACACCGAAATTATTGTTACCTCGGAAAGGACATAAATTGAGAAACAAACCAAAATGTTAAAATTCATTTAAAATGGAATAGAGGACGATAAAAAGGAAAATAAAAGCCAAGTGTGGGAAAATTTACCAAGTTATCTTAAACATATGGCACATATATCTGTAACAAATAACTGAAAATACTTTTTCTTTGGACTAAACTAAACTGTTTTACCCGATGAAAGAAAAGAAAGATGGATCTACACGATGAATCAATTCCATCATTAAAAAGAAGTAAAGTCTTCCGAAAAAGACACGCGCTTCTTGATTTAGGTCATGAAGTTGTCGTCCAGACCAGCTGTAGGTTGACGAAAAATCTAGAAAATTCATCACTAAAATCAGCAGGAAATCCACGGACCTCAGCATTAAATAGGGTCGCCAAGTGGTCAGATTTATCCTAACCATGAGAAGGATTTATCTCGTAAAATGGGGGGGCACCATGCAAATTAGCTAGATAAGACTAATGAATCAGATCCCCAGAAAGGATAATCTCCTTAAAGATCAAAAAATCTGCTTTTAAGACTGATATTACTCAATCCTTGAGATTGACCTTAAAGATTGAGAATTACAAACTCATGGAATTCAATGATATCTAAACTCGAGCTTGAACGAGAAAATATTTTGATCAAAATTACAAACCGATTTGTTTTCTGAAAACCCTATTTTCAATGCGTTCATTACCTTTGAACGTAAAATCCTAGGAATTCACCTGGAATTCATTAGGTCACCTGAACTAAATCGGGTGTCAACCGTAAGAACGGTGGTTGCATAGTGGTCAAAGACGGGACCTTGTGCCAGACCGAAAAATCATAAGGGTGAGCTTTACTATTGCTCCTACCAAGGATAGTAATTGCGTCCGACGCATTATAGACCATAATTAAAAGCATGTCAGGGGACATTGCCTTAACAGTTGCTTGTTCAACGCTTTCCTTTACAACCGGACAGTAGTTTACCGAAAGGTAATATACGGGACAAGTAAACTGGACGTGTTGCTTTCCTAATACAAGGTTAGCAAGTGGGTGACACAAAACCGCAAGTTTTGAGCTAAAATTTTCAAATCTGAAACCCACCAAGCCCACAAAAATATTTTGCAAACACCGGTAAAGGGTTATTCCGAAAAACTTATCTAGGGTAAAAACTAGATTTAATTTTCAAAAGATCAAATATTTTCATAAAGATCCAATTTCCTTAATGGATCTAAATTTTTATAGTCATGTTGGACTGTAAACCATATCGTTACTACCATTGTTTATACCGCCGTATAGAAATCACTGATGTACAAAGTGTGAAGAATAAAGAAGTGATTCTAGTATTTCAAGACGATATTGCTTGAGGACAAGCAACGCTCAAGTGTGGGAATATTTGATAATGCTAAAAACGAACATATATTTCATAGCATTATTCCTCAAGAAAGACAAGCTTTTAGTTGCAATTGTTCTATTTACAAGTAATATTCGTTTAAATAATAAAAGGTGAAGACAAAAGACAGATTCGACGAATTGAAGACGCAAACGACCAAAAAGCTCAAAAGTACAAAAGACAATCAAAGAGGTTCCAATTATTGATAAGAAACGTCTCGAAATTACAAGAGTACAAGATTCAAAACGCAAAGTACAAGATATTAAATTGTACGCAAGGACGTTCGAAAATCCGGAACCGGGACCAGAGTCAACTCTCAACGCTCGACGCAACGGACTAAAAATTACAAGGCAACTATGCACATAAATATAATATAATATTTAAATATTTCTTATAATTATTTATATATTATATTAATATTTAAAACCGTCGGCAAGAAAGACTCCAAAAGGGACTGAGCTGTAATTTCAATCTCCGCGACTCGCGGAGTTTGAAGGCCAAAAATGCCGCGAGTCGCGGAGCCCCAAGTTTTGAAACTCCCTATAAAGCAAACCGAATTCTGATCATCTTTATAATCTTTTTTCCTTCTTCTCTCAATATATACGTAATATATATATATATATATATATATATATATATATATATATATATATATATATATATATATATATATATATATATATATATATATTATAATTTTAATTTTAATTTTAAATCCTAATAATAAGGGTATGTTAGCGAATGTTGTAAGGGTGTAAGTCGAAATTCTGTCCGTGTAACGCTACGCTATTTTTAATCATTGTAAGTTATGTTCAACCTTTTTAATTTAATGTCTCGTAGCTAAGTTATTATTATACTTATTTAATCCGAAGTAATCATGATGTTGGGCTAATTACTAAAATTGGGTAATTGAGCTTTGTACCATAATTGGGGTTTGGACAAAAGAACGACACTTGTGGAAATTAGACTATGGGCTATTAATGGGTTTTATATTAACTAAACAATACCTTGTTAATTTAATATACAAACTTATAATTCGACGTATTTATATATAACCACATATGCTTGACTGGGTACGGTGGGCAGGATATCTATAAATACCAATAAGTATTCATTTTACCGGATACGGAACTGGATTAATAGTTAATAGACTTGTTGAAACAGGGGTTAATTACATTCAAGGGTAATTGGTGTAATTGTTAACAAAGTAGTAAAACCTTGGTTTACACGCAGTCGATAACCTGGTGTATTCATTAAACAAAGTATTAAAACCTTGTTACAATTCGAATCCCCAATTAGTTGGAATATTTGACTTCGGGAATAAAAATAATTTGACGAAGGCTTTCGCTATTTATATTTATGACTGATGGACTATTATGGACAAATCCGTATGGACATATTAAATAATCCAGGACAAAGGACAATTAACCCATGGGCATAAAACTAAAATCAACACGTCAAACATCATGATTACGGAAGTTTAAATAAGCATAATTCTTTTATTTCATATTTAATTTCCTTTATTTTATATTTAATTGCACTTCTAATTATCGCATTTTTATTTATTGTTATTGTATTTAATTGCACTTTTAATTATCATATTTTTTAATTATCGCAAGTTTATTTTATCGCACTTTTATTATTCGCAATTTCATTATCGTTATTTACTTTACGCTTTAAATTAAGTCTTGTATTTATTTATTATTTTACATTTGGTTTTAACTGCGACTAAAGTTTTAAAATCGACAAACCGGTCATTAAACGGTAAAAACCCCCCTTTATAATAATAATATTACTTATATATATATATTTGTATTTTTATAAAAGTAAACAAATATAGCGTTAAGCTTTGTTTAAAAAGATTCCCTGTGGAACGAACCGGACTTACTAAAAACTACACTACTGTACGATTAGGTACACTGCCTATAAGTGTTGTAGCAAGGTTTAAGTATATCCATTCTCTAAATAAATAAATATCTTGTGTAAAATTGTATCGTATTTAATAGTATTTCCTGCTAAAATTAATAGCTATTTCGTATACCCCGCTGCAAACATCAATATGCTTCGGAGTTTTCGGGGTTTCCCATTTTTCAACGGTTTCAATCTTTGTCGGATCCACTTGAATACCTTTTTTGTTCACTTGTGACCGAGGAATTGAACTTCTTCCAACCAAAATGCACACTTTGAAAACTTAGAGTACAGTTTTTCTTTCCTCAGCATCTCTAGCACTTTTCTCAAATGTTCTTCGTGCTCTTGATCATTCTTTGAGTAAATGAGTATGTCATCGATGAAAACAATGACAAACTTGTCAAGGTATGGTCCACACACTAGGTTCATGAGGTCCATGAACATAGCTGGTGCGTTAGTTAAACCAAACAGAATTACCACAAACTCATAATGACCATAACGTTTTCTAAATGCAGTCTTTGGAATATCATCCTCCTTCACCCGCATTTGATGATACCCAGAACGTAAATCGATTTTCGAATAAACTGACGAACCTTTCAGTTGATCGAATAAGTCGTCGATTCTCGGTAGTGGATAACGGTTCTTGATGGTAACTTTGTTCAACTCTCGGTAGTCGATACACAATCTAAATGGACCATCTTTCTTCTTGACAAACAAAACAGGAGCTCCCCATGGTGATGTGCTTGGTCGAATGAAACCACGTTCTAAAAGTTCTTGTAATTGGCTTTGTAATTCCTTCATTTCGCTGGGTACGAGTCTGTATGGAGCACGAGCTATTGGTGCAGCTCCGGGTACAAGATCTATTTGAAATTCAACGAATCGATGTGGAGGTAGTCCCAGTAATTCTTTCGAAAATACATCGGAAAATTCTTTTGCGACGGGAACATCACTGATGTTCTTTTCTTCGGTTTTGACTTCCTCGATGTGTGCTAAAATGACATAGCAACCTTTTCTTATTAGTTTTTGTGCCTTCAAGCTACTAATAAGATTTAACTTCGCGTTGCTCTTTTCTCAGTACACCATTATGGGTTTTCCTTTTTCGCGTACAATGTGAATCGCGTTTTTGTAACATACAACCTCTACTCTCTCCTTTTTCAACCAATCCATGCCAATTATCACATTGAAACTCCCTAACTCTACTGGTATCAAATTAATCTTAAACGTTTCACCAACTAATTTAATTTCTCGGTTCTGACATATTTTATCCGCTGTAATAAATTTACCGTTTGCTAATTCGAGTAAAAACTTATTATCTAAAGGCGTTAATGGACAATTCAATTTAGCACAAAAATCTCTACTTATATAGCTTCTATCCGCACCCGAATCAAATAAAACATAAGCATGTTTTTCATTAATAAGAAACGTACCCGTAACAAGCTCCGGGTCTTCCTGTGCTTCTGCCGCATTAATATTGAAGACTCTTCTATGGCCTTGCCCATTAGTATTCCCTTGGTTCGGGCAGTTAGTCCTGAAGTGGCCCGGTTTCCCACATCCATAACAAATAATGGCGGCATTATTTGTTCCGATATTATTTATTCTTTTAATTCTGTTGGTCATTGGTCCGTAGACTTCACACTTCATCTCTCTATGACCATTTCTCTTACACTTGGTGCAAAATGTCGTGCAAAACCCATTCGGATGGTATCCTTCACACCTCTGGCACGGTTTCTGCCCCTTGTTGTTATTGCTGAGATTGTTGTTGTTATGGTTGTTATTGTTGTTGGAACAGTTGTTGTAGTTGTTGTTATTATTGTTGAGATGGTTGTTGTTGCGTTTGTTTTTGCGAAAAATGGTGCGATTGTAGTTGTGATTGTTGAACTGACTGTTGAAGCGATAGTTACTGTTGTTGTATTGGTGACCCTTGTCACTATTTTCTTCCCACTTCATCTTGACTTGTTTCATTTTGGCCTCCTCGGCCGCCTGCTCTTTAATCCTCCCCTCGATCTGATTTATAAGTTTGTGAGCCATTCGACTTGCCTTTTGCATTGAGGTAGGCGCGCTCACACTCACATCCTCCTGAATTCTCTCTGGTAACCCTTTTACAAACGCATCGATCTGCTCTTCTTCATCTTCGAACACTCTTGGACACAATAAACACAACTCTGTGAATCATCGTTCGTATGTGGTAATATATAATCCTTGCACGCGTAATTCTCTAAGCTCTGTCTTGAGCTTATTGACTTCGTTTCTGGGACGATACTGCTCATTCATCAAGTGTTTGAATGCTGGCCACGGTAGTGCGTAAGCAGCATCTTGTCCCACCTGTTCGAGGTAGGTGTTCCACAATGTTAACGCAGTACCTGTGAAAGTATGCGTGTCATACTTAACCCTGTCTTCTTCGGCACATTTTCTTATAGCAAACACAGATTCGACCTTCTCGGTCCATCGTTTCAGTCCTACTGTGTGACGACCCGAAAATTTCCGACCAAATTTAAACTTAATCTTTATATAATTCCGACTTGATAAGCAATGAATTTTAATAAATCTTGAACCTCCGAAAAGAGTTTTACACAAGCTTTTGGTCACCCTTTTATTCCGACGATTCACGAACATCATAACTTGATTTAATTGTTTAATTGTTTAATTATTATGTATATATATAGATTTATATATATTTAACTTGAAAATATGATAATTAAATATCTCATTAATTATATTAACAAAGTATTATATATATATTTTCATACTACTAATTTAAAGAGTTTTCAAACAATATATATACATTACTATTTAAACGACGTAATTAACTTATGTTAAAATGTATTTACATATAATGTATTACGAGTGTAAATACATCCTTACAAGTATTGATTACACTTTATAATATACCAATACATATAAAGGATAGCTATACTCATATTTCCATTCAATTTCCTCAAAGAATTCTACTCGCATTCATACGGTATTTTTACCCGTATTATACACAGCTTCTAGAAGTATTTACTATTGGTATATACCAATAGAAATCTGTAATTATTTGTATAGTATGTCATCCATGACCTAATCAATTTAATATGTCATGCATGACTTAATACAATTTAACTTATCTTAAATATTTTCACTAAAAGCCAAAATTATAAGCTTATAAATAAGGACCATTTTAACTCATTTTTACTCCACATTTTCTTAAACAAAAAACACACACTTGAATGCTCTCATATCATACTTTAATCACAGTAACTTTCCTCTTCATAATCAAGGTAAAATACTTCTCAAAATCCTTGTTCAATTCCTTGTATAGTTGCTATCTTATTATACTTATAAAACTTGTAAAAACTAGAACTTGTTTTGGTGAACACCAAGCTTGTTTGAAAAACTAATATAATCTTTCTAACTTAACTCTAATAACACTTATTTATATGTATTATGATGTTATATTAAGTTAATATAAGAACTTGTAACTTGTACATATGAAGAACACCTTGAAACTTAACATATATCCTTTAATCTCCATTCGGTAAAAAGCGGGCTGTTTTGGGTTGGGAATTAAAAACCTATCTTAGACTTTGAGTTCGAGGCTAAGACTTTGGAAATATGTTAATATATGTAAATAAGACTTCCAGTATTTTTTTCATGATTTTAGACAAAGTGGAAGTATTTTATCAAAAATCATATATTGGGTGGATCCCGGGATTTTTTCAAATCTGTCCACCGACACAAAAAGAGGGTAAAGCTCTAAAAATTACTACTTGGGATGAACTTTTCGAATTGATTTTGAAAAATTTACTTCTTAATGAATCCATAGAAATTTGATTCACTTTAAACGGAGTTGTAATGAATATTTGGCGAGCAAAACAAAATCTGCTAAAATTAACGTTGTATGGACTAAATTTATATTATAAAAACTATATTAACCATATCCTTGTTAACTTTTCCTATATCCTATATATATTTGGACATGTTATCAGTAGTATAACAAAATATTATAATCTTAGTTAATTCTGTGATTGTATATATGTATAATAATATTCTTGGTACGTCCTAACACAATAAGTATACAATACGTTTTGATAAATCCTAAGACAATACGTACACAATACGTCTTAGTTAATTCTAAGACAATACATATACAATACGTCTCTGGGTTTATGCAAAGACAATACGTATACAATACGTCATGGGGGTAATTCTAAGATTATATATATATATATATATATATATATATATATATATATATATATATATATATATATATATATATATATATATATATATATACCGATTATTGGACTGTTGGACTTTTCAGACTATTTTGGACTACTAACAAAGGACTACTAACATAAAATGTTAAAAATTATTATATAAGTATTCTATGAACTTGCTTTATTTTATTCATATGTCGTATTATTATCTGAATCTTTATTATTGTTATAGGTTCGTGAATCCAAGGACGACGGTCATATTTTTAATAAGTTAAAAACTTATTATTATAATACTTTTACTACTGTGAGTATATAGTCCCATTTTTAAACTCTACAAATATTTTGGGATGAGAATACATGCATTTTATGTTTTACGCCATAGACACAAGTACTTAAAATATATTCTACGTTGAGTTGTACCACTTTGCATATCTTCCCTAATAGCTTGGTAACTAATATTTACATGTTGTAAGAACATGTATACGCGAATCCTATTGATAGATCTATCGGGTTTGACAACCCCAACCGGGCTAGTCGCTCTAGTATCGTAAACGGTTGCATAGTACTTCATTTTTACTACACTTGGTACAGTGTAGGGAGATTTCATAATAAAGGGAATATGCCACATTAATGGTTAAGTATGGTTACCGAAGCGCTCAACAACTTATAGAATACTTTTATACACTTGCGAGTGTACATATATTTATAACTATGAAATCTGGTGGTCTATATTTATATCGATGCTAAACCTATATATCTCACCAACCTTTGTGTTGACTGTTTAAGCATGTTTATTCTCAGGTCCTTAAGAAAGTCTTCCGCTGTTGCATTATCTGAGCAAGCTGTGCATGGAGTCTCATGCTTTGGTTTAAATAAAGTGTTGCATTTAATAAAACCTTTGTCATGTATTATATTCGACTGTTATGTCACGTGTGTAGTATTTGGAAACCGATGTATTTTGGGGAATATTTCTTAAATAATCGCCCACTTGTTTAAAACATGCATTATGTATAATAATGGTGTGTTTTTTAGAAACGAATGCAATATTTTCTAAAACGTATCATATAGAGGTCAAATACCTCGCTATGGGACCAATGAATAACGCACCGCGTTTATAGTAATATGGACGGGTTGTTTCAGTTGGCATCAGAGCGGTGGTCTTAGCGAACCAGGTCTTGCATTAGTGTGTCTAACTGATAGTTGTTAGGATGCAAAGACATGTTAAGCAATCAAACTTATTAAGACTTGATTATTTAAAATGAGTTTCATGTAGACAATTGACCACCCAAGTTGACCGGCGATTCACGAACGTTAAAACTTGTAAAAACGACATGACAATATATATATGGATATACATATAGTTAACATGAGATTATGATAAGTATCTCCATATGTATATTAACAATGAGTTATACACATAAAAATGAGACTACTAAGTTAAAAAAACTCGAAACGATATATATAACGATTATCGTTATTACAACGTCTTACTAAATACATATGTATCATATTAAGATATTGTTACACTATATTTAACATGATAAAATGATAATTATATATATCATTAAGTATGTTAACAATGAACTACATATGTAAAACAAGACTACTAACTTAAGAATTTTGAATCGAGGCATATATGTAACGATTATCGTTGTAACGACATTTTAATGTATATATATCATATTAAGATATATTCATACATCATAATATCATGATAATGTAATAATTTAACATCTCATTAGATATAATAAAAAATGAGTTAACAACATTAAATGAGATCGTTAACTTAAAGGTTTCAAAACAACACTTACATTTAACGACTAACGATGACTTAACGACTCAGTTAAAATGTATATACATGTAGTGTATTTAGATGTATTAGTATATTTTTTAAAGACTTCAAGACACATCTCAAAGTATTTCTACTTAACAAAAATGCTTACAATTGCATTCTCATTCATTTTCATCAACAATTCTACTCGTATGCAACCGTATTCGTACTCGTACAATACCCAGCTCCTAGACGTATATACTATTGGTATATACACATAATAATTCAGCTCTTAGCAGCCCTAGATAGTCAACAAACATGTGGAACCAACAATTAGACAACTAGCATGACTTATGAGCAAGGAAACAAAAACAAGAACTCCTTTTAACCCCACTCACCTTCACCACTCACCACCTACTCCATTTCACTTCTAATTTTCTTCCCAATTCTCTCTCAAAACACCCACACTTTTCCATGAATGTCTAAGTTACTATTTTTCCAGCAAAAATCATCAAATATAAGCTTTGGTTATTACCTATAATCATCATAAAAACAATTACTGAAGAACACATCAAGAACACTTCCAAGTTTACAAGTTTACTTCCAAGTTTCCTAATCCATTCCAAGCAATCATCTAAGATCAAGAAATCTTTGTTATTGATAGTAGGTTATCTTTCTAAATCAAGGTAATATTCATATTCAAGCTTTGTTTCAATTTCTATAACTATAACTATCTTAATTTGAGTAATAATCTTACTTGAACTTGTTTTCGTGTCATGATTCTACTTCAAGAACTTTCAAGCCATCCAAGGATCCTTTGAAGCTAGATCTATTTTTCTCATTTCCAGTAGGTTTATCCCCAAAACCTGAGGTAGTAATGATGTTCATAACTGTAGCGACCCGACCAAATCATGTTTGACGGCGCCGACTACTTAGGTCCCGTTACGTGGTCATAAGTCTTTATCATGACGTTTGACCAAAATATGTCGCATTTATTTCATAAGTAAAAGGATGTTTCAAGTTTACAAATGTAGTTCAAAAGACTAGTTACATTACAATGTTTAACGTACGAATGAAACCTATGCGACACAATTTAAAGTAGCCAAAAGACGCTCCAACTATGCATGTATACTCGACATCCAAGCAAGTATCAAAAGTAATGAGCGGAAGCATGTATCACACAAATGTTCAAGGACCTGAGAAAAACATAGAAATCTGTCAACGAAAATGTTGGTGAAATCATAGGTTTGAGTAAGTAAGTACAAGTGAACCACATGATTTGCAACAATGAGATAATAGTAATACATTCCAAAAGTTTGTTTCACGAGCACCCAATTATCAATGCTTAACATTCCTTCCATAGAACCCCATCACCTTAGTGCTAGAACATACACTGTTTCTCAAAAATATATTTCATTCGTAAACGGTAGCGAACCGTTTGAATGAGGGTTTGTCAAACCCATATGGCCATATAACATAAGTTCTCGCTTACACCCGGCAAGTGTAACTAATGATAATCGAATTGAGGATTTTTGTTCTAAACTCGTATGTAGAATGTTTGTTTTCCTGTACTTGTGTTCACTTAGTTAAAAAGGAACGTTTATGTTTTCTCATCCCAAATGTAAGTTTCATAAGAGTAAAAGTGGGACTATGATCTCACCTTGAGCGGAAGAGTAAATAAGTACTTCGACAAGTAACGTGTGCAAAGAACAATGCTAGCCTTGACCTAAACAAATAGGTCGTATCAACAACGGTAAACACAAAAGGTCAAAGATGTTCAATTAGTCCTATGGCTTGTTACGACTCGATTACGTAGCATGTGAATCAATTTGTCAAGTTTCATGCAAGATACGAGTATAAAAGCATGTTAGAACGATTTGCATAAACATTTGGTTAAGTTTGATTAAAAGTCAACTTGGTCGGGTCAAAGTCAACGAAAAAGTCAACACATTCGGGTCGGGTCCCGAACTATTTCTCTGAGGTTTTTAATCATATATGAGCACGTTAGAACAAGTTACATGTGAATCGGAGGTGCGTAGCATAGTAAACATTTTTCGAAAAATGGTAAAACGAAACAGAAACTTCAAGTGTAACTGGACGGCGTCCAGATTTTCTGGACGGCGTCCAGTATTAAAGGACTGGACAGCGTCCCAATATCTGGACGGCGTCCAGTATTAAAGAACTGGACGGCGTCCTAATATCTGGACGGCGTCCAGATTAGTATTCAGGTTCTGTTTGCTGAAAGTCTCAAGTGCACGAACCAAAATCCAAACAAACACAATTTATGATCCGCAAACAATCAAGACGAGTATCTTATACCGTTGGGAAGGTAATTTGACGAGGAAAACAACTAAACACATTTCATCAATCAATCTACCTATTACAACAACCAAAACCGCATCTAATGCTTAACATTAACCGCATACAAGTTCATAAATGCAATTCAATGATTCGGGCAACCAATTTACATGAATGATATGCCGTTTCGAAAGTAATCAAGCATACAATCCAACTAAACACTTACCAATAATAATCCATGGCATTCAATGCATCAAAAGTCCATTTCAAGTTCATCAAACCCTAACCCAAATTCACTAAAATCATAAATCAAGTTCATGAACTTTTCTAAAGCAACCTACACATCAAATTGAAGCTAGTGATACTTGGAACACAATTAGAACATGAACTTTTAACATCTAACAACATATGATCATCCAAAACTCAAAAACAACACACCAAAATTCAAGTTCATGCTAGTTACTTCAAAACAACAAGATCGAGCATACAATTCATATATTCATTTTAGACTTGAGCCATAGACACTAATTAACACTTTTATAAGTTAAAAACATCAAGAACACAAAATCTAGTAATTTTAGAAAGTTACACAAATGTAATGAAATCGGTATGGAATCGAAGAGGAAGATGCAAGGATCACGAATTTGTAATTTATTTTGTTGCTAACTTCCTAATCCGAATTTAGATGATGAATTCTTGTTGGTGTTTTTGAGAGAAAAAGAAGAAGAAGAAAGATGGAGAAGATGAAATGAATGGATGAGAGGAGTTTGACTCCTTTGACCTAGTCACCATTTTGGAATTTTGGCAAGTTTAGTCCCTCAAGTTTGAATCGGGTGCGTGAATTACCTAATCGAGATAATTTAAAATGCGTATTAACGAAAGATGTTATAAATATATAACGGACTTTAAAATAGTTAAACGGAAAGTAACCGGAAAAGGCGGGATGTTACATTACCTACTCCTTAAAAGAAATTTCGTCCTGAAATTTAAGTAGGCGTAGTAGTCGTTGTTTCTTCCTCGAGATCTTGCGTTTCCGAATTCATGAATAGATGAGGATACTTCCTTTGCATTTGATCTTGTCTTTCCCAAGTAAACTCGGGTCCCCTTTTGGCATTCCAACGGACCTTGACAATTGGAATTCGGCTTTGTTTTAACGTTTTGACGGAGGTGTCCACAATTTCAACCGGTTCCTCCACAAAATGAAGTTTGTCATCGATAGTAAGCTCCTCGAGAGGGATGACGAGTTCGGGTTCGGCTAAACACTTTTTCAAGTTAGATACATGGAAAGTAGGATGAACGGAACTCAGTTGAGGCGGAAGATCTAAACGATAAGCAACGGTTCCAACACGCTCCAAGATTTTGAAAGGACCAATATACCGCGGATTTAGCTTCCCGCATTTCCTGAAACGAATTACACCTTTCCAAGGTGCGACTTTTAACATTACGCGATCACCGACTTGGAATTTGAGGTCGTTGCGTCTAGTGTCGGTATAGCTCTTTTGACGACTACGGGCCGTCCTAAGCCTATCTCGGATTTGAACGATCTTCTCGGTTGTTCCATGAATAAGTTCGGGACCGGTGATTTGTTTGTCGCCTACTTCGGCCCAACAAAGAGGAGAACGACATTTTCGGCCATATAATGCTTCGAATGGTGCGGCGTTAATACTCGCGTGATAACTATTGTTGTAGGAGAATTCGGCGAGAGGCAAGTGCTTATCCCAAGCTTTTCCAAAGTTGACAACGCAAGCTCGTAGCATGTCTTCCAAGGTTTGAATTGTGCGTTCGCTTTGTCCGTCGGTTTGTGGATGATATGCGGTGCTCATGTCTAAACGCGTTCCCAATGCTTCTTGCAAAGTACGCCAAAATCTAGAAACAAAACGGCCATCTCGGTCGGAGATAATCGATAAGGGTACACCGTGTCGGGCTACGATTTCTTTGATGTAGAGTTGTGCGAGTTTCTCCATGTTGTCGGTTTCCTTCATGGCTAGGAAGTGAAAGATTTTGTGAGTCGGTCAACAATGACCCAAATAGTATCATAACCGCCAACCGTCTTTGGTAGTTTGGTGATAAAATCCGTCATTATCCTTTCCCATTTCCATTGCGGAATTTCGGGTTGTTGAAGTAGTCCGGACGGTCTTTGATGTTCGGCTTTGACTTTGGAGCAAGTTAGGCACTTTCCAACATAAGTAGCGACGTCCCTTTTAATGTTCGGCCACCAATATTGTTCTTTGAGGTCGTGGTACATCTTATTGGCACCGGGGTGAATCGAATATCTTGACTTATGGGCTTCGTCTAAAATAAGGCTTCGCAAGTCCCCATAACTAGGTACCCAAATTCTTCCGGCGAAATATCGGAGTCCGGTTTCTTTAACTTCGAATCGAGAGGTGAGGACGTTCAAGTGTTCGAGAGAGATGTTTTCATCCTTGAGAGCTTCATCTTGGGCTACACGAATTTGACTATTGAGGTTGGTGTGAATGGTGATGTTTAAAGCTCGGACACGAAGAGGCACCGCTCTTTCTTTTCGACTTAAGGCATCGGCTACTACGTTTGCCTTCCCGGGATGGTAACGAAGCTCGCAATTGTAATCGTTCAAAGTTTCAATCCACCGTCGTTGTCTCATGTTTAGTTGCTTTTGATCGAAGATGTGTTGAAGGCTTTTGTGATCGGTGAAGATAGTACTCTTGGTTCTATAAAGATAGTGTCTCCACATTTTAAGTGCAAAGACAATGGCTCGGAGTTCGAGATCATGAGTCGTGTAATTCCGTTCATGAATTTTTAGTTGTCGAGAGGCATAAGCAATGACTTTATTCCGTTGCATCAATACACACCCAAAACCATGTTTCGAGGCATCGCAATATACAACAAAATCATCATTGCCTTCGGGAAGTGACAAGATAGGAGCGGTGGTTAGCTTTGTCTTCAAGATTTGAAACGCGGATTCTTGCTCGGTCGCCCAAATGAATTTCTTTCCCTTGTGAGTTAATGCGGTTAGAGGACGTGCAACCAAAGAGAAGTTTTCGATGAATCTACGATAGTACCCGGCGAGACCCAAGAATTGACGAATGTGAGTAGGAGTAGTAGGAGTCTCCCATTTACTAATGGCTTCGATTTTCGTGGGATCGACTTTAATACCTTGATCACTTACAACATGACCAAGAAATTGAACTTCTTTCAACCAAAATTCACACTTGGAGAATTTGGCATAAAGTCGTTCTTGTCTCAAGAGTTCAAGCACAAGTCGGAGATGTTGTTCGTGCTCTTCTTCATTTTTAGAATAGATCAATATGTCATCGATGAACACAATAACAAATTTATCGAGATACGGTTTGCACACGTGGTTCATAAGATCCATGAACACCGCCGGTGCATTAGTGAGACCAAATGGCATGACAAGGAATTCATAACTACCATAACGAGTCCAGAAAGCGGTTTTGGAGACATCTTCCCCCTTAACCCTTAATTGATGATAACCCGAGCGGAGATCGATTTTCGAATATACACAAGACCCTTGTAGTTGATCAAAGAGGTCATCGATGCGAGGAAGAGGATATCGGTTCTTAACCGTCAATTTATTTAGTTCACGATAATCAATGCACATTCGTAGGGATCCGTCTTTCTTTTTAACAAACAAAATCGGAGCGCCCCATGGTGAATGGCTAGGTTGGATAAAACCACGGTCAAGTAGTTCTTGGATTTGACTTTGCAATTCTTGCATTTCGGATGGAGAAAGTCTATACGGTGCACGTTCTACGGGTGCGGCTCCCGGAATAAGATCGATTTGGAATTCTACCGGTCGATGAGGTGGAAGACCCGGCAATTCGTCGGGAAATACATCGGAAAAGTCACTAATAATTGGCACATCATCGATATGCTTCTCTTCGGACTCGACTTTCTTAACGTGGGCAAGGATCACAAAACAACCCTTACGGAGTAGTTTTCTAACTTTAAGGCACGAAACGAGGTTGAGTCTGGTGCAACTCTTATCGCCATAAACAATCAAAGGTTCACCATTCTCGATAGGAATTCGGATTGCGTTAAGATCACAAAGGATGTGAGATTTCGTTTTGACTAACCAATTCATACCGATTATTACATCAAAGCTTCCTAGTTCCATGGGTATCAAGTCAATTTCAAATTACTTACCCAAAATGTTTAACGTACACCCCCGGTAATATGTGTCGGCACTTAATAGTTTCCCGTTAGCCACTTCAATGGTATAAGTGGTATCTAATGGAAGAGGTGGAGTGCTAAAAGAATGAGTCAAAGTCTTGGATACAAAGCATTTATCGGCACCTGAATCGAATAAGCAAGAGACATAAGAATTGTTGAGAAGAAACGTACCCGTGACTAGTTCAGTGTCATCCCGGGCTTCCTCGGTGTTGATGTTGAAAGCTCGGCCGCGCGTGTTGGGGTTATCTTTCTTCTTTGGGCATGCATTTCTATAATGACCCGTTTGGCCACATTCGTAACAAGTGCCCGTCTTTGGTGCATTGGGCCACTTTCGAGCGACGGGAGTGGCACTTTTACAATCGTTGGCCTTATGACCAATTCCTTGGCACCGATGGCAAATTAGCTTACTACATTCGCCAAAGTGATGTTTGTTGCATTTGTTGCAAAGAGGTAGATTTCCGGTATAACCCTTCTTGCCGTCGGAGGTGAAAGATTTCTTGGCAAAGTTGTTGTTGCTTGATTGGGGAGCTTCCCATTTTCTTTTGTTGTTACCCGACTTGTCCTCGGCTTTAGGTGCCGGTACTACGATTTCGTCCACCGTCTCTATCAATTTGCGGGCCATGTTCAAAGCTTCTTGATGATTAGGGGGTTTGGATGACATTACTCCGTGTTTGATGCTCTTTGGAAGACCATCCATGTAAAGTTCAACCCTTAAAGACTCGGGGTTCACAAGGTTTGGGCACATCAAGGCTAGTTCAGAAAATCGTTGATTATAGGCCTTGAGATCGTTTCCGACCGCTTTTAGAGTTCTTAGCTCTTGTTCGAGCTTTCAGGTTTCCTCGCGCGAAAAGTATTCGGTGATCATCTTTCCTTTCAAATCGGACCAAGAGAGAGCGTGGGCTTCATCGGTACCCTCCGATTGTACATAGGTGTTCCACCAAGTGAGAGTGACGCCGGAGAAAGTGTGAGTGGAGTACTTGACCTTGTCTTGGTCCCGACAACCTCTTATGCTAAAAACGGCTTCCGTTTGCTCAAACCATCGAGTGAGAGCAACCGGTCCTCCGGTTCCATCAAAAGTGTGAGGTTTGCACCCCATGAAAGCTTTATAGGAGCATCCCTCGTTTGAGTTACCGGCTCCATTGTTGTTGTTGTTGTTGTTGTTGTTGTTGTTGTTGTGGTTGTTATTATTATTGTTGTTGGATGAGTGACCGGCCATGGCCGCATCTACGGCGGTGGCTATCATGCGTTGTAGAGCTTGTTCGGGAGTTTCACGGCGTGGCGCACGGCGAGGAGGCATTGTTCCTTCAAAACAAAAGAATACCGTTGGTTAGTATTCTAAATAATACTAACCGTGATATGGAAAAAAAAGATAGAGAGAAAATTTTCCTTGACTCGCCTTAAATTCTTTATGCCACAATGTCGGAACGTTCATATGAGTCACCGTAATATAATCCCGGAAATTATATTACCCTGATTCATATGTGCATTCGACATCATTTCATATAGTCAAGGTGGCGTGTCAATCAAATTAAACAACGTGATATTAAGATGAACTAAGAGTAGATATGAGTAGAAGCGTTCGAGTATAAATGCACAAGTAGTCAAGTAATTCCTACTTCAAGTCTATATACCGGTTGTAGTCTAGACTCACCAATGTACCCTATGACTCGAGGTTGACACCAATGAACTCTAAATCCCTACAACCAACGCTCTGATACCATCTGTAGCGACCCGACCAAATCATGTTTGACGGCGCCGACTACTTAGGTCCCGTTACGTGGTCATAAGTCTTTATCATGACGTTTGACCAAAATATGTCGCATTTATTTCATAAGTAAAAGGATGTTTCAAGTTTACAAATGTAGTTCAAAAGACTAGTTACATTACAATGTTTAACGTACGAATGAAACCTATGAGACACAATTTAAAGTAGCCAAAAGACGCTCCAACTATGCATATATACTCGACATCCAAGCAAGTATCAAAAGTAATGAGCGGAAGCATGTATCACACAAATGTTCAAGGACCTGAGAAAAACATAGAAATCTGTCAACGAAAACGTTGGTGAAATCATAGGTTTGAGTAAGTAAGTAAGTAAAAGTGAACCACAAGATTTGCAACAATGAGATAATAGTAATACATTCTAAAAGTTTGTTTCACGAGCACTCAATTATCAATGCTTAACATTCCTTCCATAGAACCCCATCACCTTAGTGCTAGAACATACACTGTTTCTCGAAAATATATTTCATTCGTAAACGGTAGCGAACCGTTTGAATGAGGGTTTGTCAAACCCATATGGCCATATAACATAAGTTCTCGCTTACACCCGGCAAGTGTAAGTAATGATAATCGAATTGAGGATTTTTGTTCTAAACTCGTATGTAGAATGTTTGTTTTCCTGTACTTGTGTTCACTTAGTTAAAAAGGAACGTTTATGTTTTCTCATCCCAAATGTAAGTTTCAAAAGAGTAAAAGTGGGACTATGATCTCACCTTGAGCGGAAGAGTAAATAAGTACTTCGACAAGTAACGTGTGCAAAGAACAATGCTAGCCTTGACCTAAACAAATAGGTCGTATCAATAACGGTAAACACAAAAGGTCAAAGATGTTCAATTAGTCCTATGGCTCGTTACGACTCGATTACGTAGCATGTGAATCAATTTTTCAAGTTTCATGCAAGATACGAGTATAAAAGCATGTTAGAACGATTTGTTCAAACATTTGGTTAAGTTTGATTAAAAGTCAAATTGGTCGGGTCAAAGTCAATGAAAAAGTCAACACATTCGGGTCGGGTCCCGAACTATTTCTCTGAGGTTTTTAATCATATATGAGCACGTTAGAACAAGTTACATGTGAATCGGAGGTGCGTAGCATAGTAAACATTTTTCGAAAAATGGTAAAACGAAACAGAAACTTCAAGTGTAACTGGACGGCGTCCAGATTTTCTGGACGGCGTCCAGTATTAAAGGACTGGACGGCGTCCCAATATCTGGACGGCGTCCAGTATTAAAGAACTGGACGGCGTCCAGATTAGTATTCAGGTTCTGTTTGCTGAAAGTCTCAAGTGCACGAACCAAAATCCAAACAAACACAATTTATGATCCGCAAACAATCAAGACAAGTATCTTATACCGTTGGGAAGGTAATTTGACGAGGAAAACAACTAAACACATTTCATCAATCAATCTACCTATTACAACAACCAAAACCGCATCTAATGCTTAACATTAACCGCATACAAGTTCATAAATGCAATTCAATGATTCGGGCAACCAATTTACATGAATGATATGCCGTTTCGAAAGTAATCAAGCATACAATCCAACTAAATACTTACCAATAATAATCCATGGCATTCAATGCATCAAAAGTCCATTTCAAGTTCATCAAACCCTAACCCAAATTCACTAAAATCATAAATCAAGTTCATGAACTTTTCTAAAGCAACCTACACATCAAATTGAAGCTAGTGATACTTGGAACACAATTAGAACATGAACTTTTAACATCTAACAACATATGATCATCCAAAACTCAAAAACAACACACCAAAATTCAAGTTCATGCTAGTTACTTCAAAACAACAAGATCGAGCATACAATTCATATATTCATTTTAGACTTGAGCCATAGACACTAATTAACACTTTTATAAGTTAAAAACATCAAGAACACAAAATCTAGTAATTTTAGAAAGTTACCCAAATGTAATGAAATCGGTATGGAATCGAAGAGGAAGATGCAAGGATCACGAATTTGTAATTTATTTTGTTGCTAACTTCCTAATCCGAATTTAGATGATGAATTCTTGTTGGTGTTTTTGAGAGAAAAAGAAGAAGAAGAAAGATGGAGAAGATGAAATGAATGGATGAGAGGAGTTTGACTCCTTTGACCTAGTCACCATTTTGGAATTTTGGCAAGTTTAGTCCCTCAAGTTTGAATCGGGTGCGTGAATTACCTAATCGAAATAATTTAAAATGCGTATTAACGAAAGATGTTATAAATATATAACGGACTTTAAAATAGTTAAACGGAAAGTAACCGGAAAAAGGCGGGATGTTACAATAACATCATTCGATTCATATATATAAAACTACCTTATTCGAAGGTTTAAGCTTGTAATCACTAGAACATAGTTTAGTTAATTCTAAACTTGTTCGCAAACAAAAGTTAATCCTTCTAACTTTACTTTTAAAATCAACTAAACACATGTTCTATATCTATATGATATGCTAACTTAATGATTTAAAACCTGAAAACACGAAAAACACCGTAAAACCGGATATACGCCGTCGTAGTAACACTGCGGGCTGTTTTGGGTTAGCTAATTAAAAACTATGATAAACTTTGATTTAAAAGTTGTTATTTTGGGAAAATGATTTTTCTTATAAACATGAAACTATATCCAAAAATCATGGTTAAACTCAAAGTGAAAGTATGTTTTTCAAAATGGTCATCAAGACGTCGTTCTTTCGACTGAAATGAATACCTTTACAAAAATGACTTGGAATCTGTATCTCTGACTATAAACTTATACTTTTTATGTTTTGATTCATAAACTTAAGTTCAATATGAAACCATAGCAACTTAAATCACTCAAAATGGATTTAAAACGAAGAAATTATGGGTAAAACAAGAATGGATAATTTTACTTGATGTAGCTACGTGAAAATTGGTAACAAATCTATATTAATCATATCCTAGCTAACTTATATTGTATCATACATGTATTCTAATATATTACGTAATCTTGGGATACCATAGACACGTATGCAAATGTTTTGACATATCATATCGACCCATGTATATATATTATTTGGAACAACCATAGACACTCTATATGCAGTAATGATTGAGTTAGCTATACAGGGTTGAGGTTGATTCCAAAAATATATATACTTTGAGTTGTGATCTAGCATGAGACATGTATACACTAGGTCGTGGATTGATTCAAGATAATATATATCGATTTATTTCTGTACATCTAACTGTGGACAACTAGTTGTAGGTTACTAACGAGGACAGCTGACTTAATAAACTTAAAACATTAAAACGTATTAAAAAGGTTGTAAATATATTTTGAACATACTTTGATATATATGTACATATTTTTTATAGGTTCGTGAATCGACCAGTGGCCAAGTCTTACCTCCCGACGAAGTAAAAATCTGTGAAAGTGAGTTATAGTCCCACTTTTAAAATCTATTATTTTTTTTGGGATGAGAATGCATGCGATTTTATAAATGTTTTACAAAATAGACACAAGTAATCGAAAATACTTTCTATGTTGGATTATCGAACCGAATATGCCTCTTTTTAGCTTGGTAGCCTAAGAATTAGGGAAATGGCCCCTAATTGACGCGAATCCTAAAGATAGATCTATTTGGCCCAACAAGCCTCATCCGAGTTACGGATGCTTTAGTACTTCGATTTATCATACCCGATGAGAGTCCCGGAATGATGGGGATATTCTATATGCATCTTGTTAAGGTCGGTTACCAGATGTTCAACATATGAATGATTTTTATCTCTATGCAGTTTGCGAAATGCCTGATATGAGATGTGTTATAAAAATGAAATCTTGTGGTCTATTATTATGATTTGATAATATGTAGGTTAAACCTATAACTCACCAACAATTTTGTTGACGTTTTAAGCATGTTTATTCTCAGGTGATTATTAAGAGCTTCCGCTGTTGCATACTAAATTAAGGAAAAGATTTGGAGTCCATGCTTGTATAATATTGTTTAAAAACTGCATTCGAAGACTTATGTTGATGTGTAATATTATTGTAAACCATTATGTAATGGTCGTGTGAAAAACCCTATATTTTAGATTATCATTATTTGATAATCGTCGTAATATTTTAAAGATTATGGTTTGTTTTAAAATCGAATGCAGTCTTTGAAAAACGTCTCATATAGAGGTCAAAACTTCGCAACAAAAATAAATATGGAACGTTTATAATCAATATGAACGGGTCATTTCATACAATACGTCGTGGGATGATTATATATATATATATATATATATATATATATATATATATATATATATATATATATATATATATATATATATATATATATATATATATATATATATATATATATATATATATATATATATATATATATATCGATTATTGGACTGTTGGACTTTTCAGACTATTTTGGACTACTAACAATGGACTACTAACATAAAATGTTAAAAACTATTATATAAGTATTCTATGAACTTACTTTATTTTATTCATATGTTGTATTATTATCTGAATCGTTATTATTGTTATAGGTTCGTGAATCCAAGGGCGACGGTCATATTTTTAATAAGTTGAAAACTTATTATTAATATACTTTTACTACTGTGAGTATATAGTCCCATTTTAAAACTCTACAAATATTTTGGGATGAGAATACATGAATTTTATGTTTTATGCCATAGACACAAGTACTTAAAATATATTCTACGTTGAGTTGTACCACTTTGCATATCTTCCCTAATATGGTAACTAATATTTACATGTTGTAAGAACATGTATACGCGAATCCTATTGATAGATCTATCGGGTTTGACAACCCCAACCGGGCCAGTCGCTCTAGTATTTTAAACGGTTGCATAGTACTTCGTTTTTACTACACTTGGTACAGTGTAGGGAGATTTCATAATAAAGGGAATATGCCACATTAATGGTTAAGTATGGTTACCGAAGCGCTCAACAACTTATAGAATACTTTTATACACTTGCGAGTGTACATATATTTATAACTATGAAATCTTGTGGTCTATATTTATATCGATGCTAAACCTATATATCTCACCAACCTTTGTGTTAACTATTTAAGCATGTTTATTCTCAGGTCCTTAAGAAAGTCTTCCGCTGTTGCATTATCTTAGCAAGTTGTGCATGGAGTCTCGTGCTTTGGTTTAAATAAAGTGTTGCATTCAATAAAACCTTTGTCATGTATTATATTCGACTGTTATGTCACGTGTGTAGTATTTGGAAACGGATGTATTTTGGGGAATATTTCTTAAATAATCGCCCACTTATTTAAAACATGCATTATGTATAATAATGGTGTGTTTTTTTAGAAACAAATGCAATATTTTCTAAAACGTATCATATAGAGGTCAAATACCTCGCTATGGGACCAATGAATAACGTACCGCGTTTATAGTAATTTGGACGGGTTGTTTCAGACTGGTCCTTCAGTTCCATAAAATTCTAGAGGTTTACAGGCAGTGAAAGCCTTGTAGGAGCATCCTACACGGTTTCCTGTGGAGTTAACTCCACTGCTTGACCCAGAGTTATTGTTGTTGTTTTGCATCGCAGCCTGAACTGCGGCTATGTTTGCGGCAAGGAATGCACGTAAATCTTCCTCGCTCATATTCAAATTTTGACGAGTAGTCGGTGCCATTTCCTTCAAAAATAGCCAAAAGAATTGAGTTAATCATATAGAATTTTAAGAGTAGTCAATAGTATTTCATAGCATAATATGAACTTATTTATAAAAGCTTTTTCTTCATATTAGCGTTTTATAATTTTTAATTTAGGTAGTACCTACCCGTTAAGTTCATACTTAGTAGCTAACATACAATTTAACTACTACAATTCTATATGAAAAACTGATTATAATAATATTTCGCGTTCAAACTTTTATACAATATTTTACAAACTTACAATACCGCTATTATACATATAGCATGAAATATAGCACACAATAACTTAGATACAAAATATTTGTGACAACAATCTTAGTTAATACGCAAGTCATTCAGCAAAGGCAATAAAAACACGTAATTCATAAGTCCTGAAACAAGTCATGCATTCTGGTTTTACTAAGACTACTTCCCATCCTTGGTCTTGTGGAACATAACTGTTGTGACCGTTGACAAGACAGCATGTTGTAACGTCGTCAAAGAGACGAGGGTTTCGTAATGTCCAACAGCCCCGTAATAATCTAAAAACCTTGTTTCTCACCCCAACTACTAAATCCATCACTTGTGGGAAGGTTTTATTTAAAAATTGTAATCCGATGTTCTTTTTCTCACTTTGGTGAGAAGCGAACATCACTAACCCGTAAACATAACATGCTTCTTTATGCTGCATGTAAGAAGCTCTTTCTAACTAATGAAGTCTTACGTTGGGATATGTTGAGTCAAAATAGGTTCTTAACCCGTAGCGTAAAATTGCATTTGGGTTCCCCACATTTAACGGTTTAAAGAAAACACGGCGTAACTTACGGTGTCCCCAATGTGATATACCTCATCTTTCAAATGAAAGCCTTTTATAAACTAAGGCATGCCTGGAACGTTCTTCAAATGTTCTACAAACTAATTTTGCCTTAAATAATTGTGCCGATGAATTCTGACCGACTTTAGACAAGATTTCATCAATCATGTCCCCGGGTAGGTCTTCTAAAATATTCGGTTGTCTATCCTTAACGTCCATTGTGTGTTTTTATACTGTAAAATAGATGAGGATTAGATTCATAAAAGATAATTAACAAACAATACAAGCAATTTTTACATATAACATGAAAATACAAGTACACTACAATACATATATTACACAACATGATTACAACTCTTTATTCTGACTCACTCGTTTCTTCCTCTTCGGACTTGGTTCATTTCGCTAATTTCCTAAGGATATATGATGTTCCTCTAATACGAGTCGTTGTTTTCACAAATGGTTTAGAAAAACCTGGTGTCTTAGAGGTTCCCTGGTTATTGTTACAACTTAAGAAATACGGGTGTTGAGAATACATATAAAATTCATCGGGGTTGGAATCAGGTTTCTCTATTTTGATGCTCTTTCCCTTATTATTTTCTTTTTCTTTTTCAAATTCGGTCGAGGTAATTTCTATAACATCATCAGAATCCTCATCGGAATCCGATTCATCAGAAAATTGGTAATTTTCCCAATATTTTGCTTCCTTGGTGGAAACACCATTGACCATTATTAAATTTGGTCCATTGCTTGAGGATTTTCTTTTATTTATCTGTTTTTCTGTGGTTCCTAATATTTCCCCCTCCGGAATCTCTTCTTCCGGTTCCTCTTCTTCCGGTTCCTCCTCTTCCGGTTCCTCTTCTTCCGGTTCCTCTTCGGGAATTTGTGAATCTTCCCAATATATATTCGACTCTTCATTATTATTAGGTGAGTCGATGAGATTTGTACTAGAGGTAGACATCTATCACACAATATCAAACATGTTAAGAGATTAATATATCACATAATATTTACATGTTAACAATATATAGTTTCCAACAAAAAATGTTAAGCAATCATTTTTCAAGTAAACACGGTCGAAGTCCAGACTCACTAATGCATCCTAATGAACTTGATAAGACACACTAATGCAAATTTCTGGTTCTCTAAGACCAACGCTCGGATACCAACTGAAATGTCCCGTTCATATCAATTATAAACATTTCATATTAATTGGTTTCGTTGCGAGGTTTTGACCTCTATATGAGACATTTTTCAAAGACTGCATTCGTTTTTAAAACAAACCATAACCTTTATTTTATCGATAAAGGTTTAAAACATTACGAAGATTATCAAATAATAATAATCTAAAATATAGCGTTTTCACTCAACCATTACATAATGATTTACAATAATATTACACAATAACTTAAGTCTTCGAATGCAGTTTTTAAACAATATTATACAAGCATGCTGACTCCAATTCTTGTCCTTAATTTAGCATGCAACAGCGGAAGCTCTTAATAATTTCCTGAGAATAAACATGCTTAAAACGTTAACATAATGTTGGTGAGTTATAGGTTTAATTTATATATATCAAATTGTAATAATAATAGACCACAAGATTTCATTTTATAAACATAATCCTCAAGCAGAATCCTCTCATCTGCATTAAGGTAAAATCATTCATATGATGAATACCTGGTAACCGACATTAACAAGATGCATATAGAATATCCCCAAAACAGAATCCTCTCGTCTGTATAACAGAATCCTCTCGTCTGTATAAAAATCGAAGTACTAAAGCATCGGTACCTCGGATAGGGTTTGTTAGGCCCATAGATCTATCTTTAGGATTCTCGTCAATTAGGGGTACTGTTCCCTAATTCTTAGGTTACTAAGCTAAAAAGGGCGATATTCGGTATTCATAATCCAACATAGAATGTAGTTTCAAGTACTTGTGTCTATTTTGTAAAACATTTATAAAACTGCATGTATTCTCATCCCAAAAATATTAGATAGTAAAAAATGGAACTATAACTCACTTTCACAGATTTTTCCTTCGTTGGAAATAAGACTTGGCCACTGGTTGATTCACGAACCTATAACAAATGTGTACATATATGTTAAAGTACGATTGAAATATATTAACAACATTTTTTATTACGTTTTTATGATTTAAGTTGTTAAGTTAGCAGTCCTCGTTAGTAACCTACAACTAGTTGTCCACATTTAGATGTACATAAATAAATCAATATATATTATCTTGAATCAATCCACGACCCAGTGTATACACGTCTCAGGATAGATCACAACTCAAAGTATATATATTTTTGGAATTAACCTCAACCCTGTATAGTGAACTCGAACATTACAGCATATAGAGTGTCTATGGTTGTTCCAAATAATATATATATATGGGTCGATATGATATGTCAAAACATTGTATACGTGTCTATGGTATCCCAAGATTACATAATATATATTAGAATACATGTATAATACAATATAAATTAGCTAGGATATGATTAGTGTAGATTTGTTGTAAAATTTTCGTAGCTACAACAAGTAAAATTTTCCAATTTTGTTTTACCCATAATTTCTTCGTTTTAAATCCGTTTTGAGTGATTCAAGTTGCTAAGGTTTCATAATGAACTATAATTTATGAAACTAAATAGAAAAAGTGTAAGTTTATAGTCAGAAATGCAGGTTACAAGTCATTTACTAAAGAGGTAGTCATTTCCGTCGAAAGAACGACATCTTGATAACCATTTTGAAAAACATACTTCCACTTTGAGTTTAACCATGATTTTTGGATATAATATCATGTTCATATGAAATATCATTTTTCCAGAAAATAAACTTCCAATTCAAAGATTAAGATAGTTTTTATTTTTCTAACCCAAAACAGCCCCCGGTTTCACTACGACGGCGTATGTCCGGTTTTACGGTGTTCATCGTGTTTCCAGGTTTTAAATCATTAAGTTTGCATATCATATAGATATAGAACATGTGTTTAGTTGATTTTAAAAGTCAAGTTAGAGGGATTAACTTTATTTGCGAACAAGTTTAGAATTAACTAAACTATGTTCTAGTGATTACAAGTTTAAATCTTCGAATAAGTATGAATCGAATGATGTTATGAACATCATTACTACCTTAGTTTTAGTAGGTAAACCTATTGGAAATGAGAAATATAGATCTTGCTTCAAAGGATCCTTGGATGGTTTGAAAGTTCTTGAAGCAGAATCATGACACGAAAACAAGTTCAAGTAAGATTTCCACTCGAAATAAGATTGTTATAGTTATAGAAATTGAAACAAAGTTTGAATATGAGTATTACCTTGAATTAGAAAGATATCTTACTGTAAATAAGAAAGATTTCTTGAGATTAGATGATCACTTGAAATGGATTTGCAAGATTGAAAGTAAGCTAGTAAACTTGAAAGTGTTTTTGGTGTGTTCTTGAGTAGTTGTTTTGTAAGTTGATCTAGGTTAGGATTTATGAGCTAGATTAAGCTAGATTTTGATGAAGGTGATGAAGAACACTTAGAACATCAAGAGAGAACAAGAGAGAGATGAGTTTGATGCATGAAAGTTGAAAAATGAAAGTGTTATGGTTGGTGAAGAAAAACGTGATCCTACCCTTGAATATAGGGTTCCATTAGTTTGTATTTTTGTTAGATATTTCATGTTAGTTGCCAAATGATGGTTCCCACATGTTTAGGTGACTCATTAAGGCTGCTAAGAGCTGATCATTGAAGTGTATATACCAATAGTATATACGTCTAGAGGCTGGGTATTATACGAGTACGAATACGGATTGAATACGAGTAAAGTGTGTTTACCGTAGCAAATAGTATTTACTGTAGCAAATAGTATTTTCACTGTAGCAATAGTATTTTAATGTAGCAATTAGTAGTTTACTGTAGCAAGCGAAATTTACTGTAGCAAATAGTGTTTTACTGTAGCAAATAGTGTTTTACTGTAGCAAATAGTGTTTTACATGTACATCTTTGATTTAATTGTATTTCTTCTTTTATATATATATATATATATATATATATATATATATATATATATATATATATATATAAAATAAAAACTTACATCATAAAAAAATAAAACGATTATATAATTATCACAAGTTATGACGTTCGTGAATCATCAGGCAAACTGGGTGGTCAATTGTCTACATGAAACTCATTTCAAATAATCAAGTCTTAACAAGTTTGATTGCTTAACATGTTAGAAACATTTAATCATGTAAATATTAATTTCATTTAATATATAATCATGGAAAAGTTCGGGTCACTACAGGTTGTGCTTGTGATGCATTGCACACTAGCAACAACTTGTAGTGTGATCAATGATATTGATGGTGCTTTAACACATTTTGTTCGTATGCTCATGCATTTCCCTTTGTCCCGAAGAGTCAATTTTCAGGTTCTAAAGTCAAAGAAAGAACCCGCGGTTGCTAAGAATGGTCTTCCCAAAATATGAGGTACAACCGGATCTTCCTTTACATCAACAATAACAAAGTCAATGGGGAATTCCATGTCCCCTACCTTAATGATTAAATCCTCGGCAATCCCCACACTAGAGTTAATTGATTGATCAATTAGTTTAACTCCCATTATGGTGGGTGAAAGATCTCCTAGGCCTAACCTTTTGTGAATGGAGTAGGGCATGAAGTTGATACTCGCCCCCGAGTCGGCTAAAGATGTAAGCATCTCCGACCCGTTCACATTACATGGTATAAGGAAAGGTCCGGGGTCACCCATTTTTGGTGGTATGTTACATTTCTTTAAAATTACATCACACTCCTTCTTCAAGAAAGCGGTGGATGCTTGCTCAACATCTCCCTTTTTGGCCATGAGTGTCTTCAAAAATTTCCCATAGTTGGGCATATTCTCAAGCACCTCCGCCAAGGGGAGTTTAACATAAATATTTTCATTATCAGATAAAGTTGACTTACAATCCACATCATTTAGATGTGTAGGAGGTAATGATAGAGGATGTGAGATCGGTGTCTCATTTTTCTCCTTGGTTGATGTAGCAAGAACCTCGACCTCGTTCTTTTACTCCTTTTCATTCAATAAGGTTTCCACCTTTGACTCTTTTTCATCGTTTCCCAATTTAATTTGCTCAAAATCACCCTTTAATTCCTTGCATGTCGACTCGGTAGCCTTCATGAACATTACACTCTTAACGTGATAGGGAATGAATGTTGCATCGTCCGAATCCTCTGAAAACTTGAATACCCCATAATCTATAGTAGCAATTCCCAATGCTTCATCGAAATCAAACTTTTTTCCTTCAACGTCGAATGCAAAAACTTGAGGATATTCTTGTTGCTCATCTTCGGTTGAATCAATCGAGTTCACTTGAGCATAAGTATTGTTGGGATTTGATGAACTCGCTTGATTTGGGTTCGGGTTGGTGGTATTGTTCTCAATAGGAATAACTCACGTATTATTTTGGTGGTTTTGTTGGTTGTGTCGGTTGTTGTGTGGGTTAACTTGGGTGTTTAAAGGTAAAGTTGCTTGCGCTCTTTCGGCAACTAGATTTGAAAGTCTCCCAATGGTGCTCTCAAGGTTTTGGAATGAGGCTTGTTGGTTTCGGATTTGTTGCTTCAAAAGTTCATTTTCCTTTGTTAGGAAGGTTTCGGTTGATTCCGCCTTCTTGATGTAGTTTTGCATAATTTCTTCTAAGCTCTTTGTAGGTTGGGATTGTTGGAAGTTTTGTTGAGGTTGTTGATTGTAACCTTGGTTATTTTGTGTTTGACTATAACCTTGGTTGTTTTGATAATTCGAATTGGCTTGGTTGTTATAAGGTTGGTTGTTGTAAGGTTGTTGGTTTTGGTATTGAAAGTTGTTGTTTCGATTTTGGTTATAGTTGTTGTTATAACTTTGGTTTCGGTATTGGTTTGTGAATCCGGGTGGTGTATTGGTTTGGTTGTTGAATGACACTTATTTTTTATTAGGATTGTAGTAGCCTTAGTTCGATGTTCCTCCCCGTTGATAGTTTTGATTACCCACATAGTTCACATGAGCATCCGAATTCATGGGAATATCATCTAGATCAATATTGTTGCATTGAGTAACTTGAGGACAATTCTTTGTGAGATGTGGACCCTCGCATCGTTGACAACCCACTTGCATTGCAACTACCGTTTGTTGAACTTTTCTCAACTCTTTCCCAAATGTTTGAAATTGATTGTTGATTGGTGTCAAAGGGCCGGTCAAAAATAACCTAATTACTCTACTTTAGATAGGGTAAGCAGGATTCGTTCCACGGGAAGTTATGGTTAACTAGCAAGTAATTTCAAGATTGGTTTGTTTGTGATTTACTAAAATTACTAAAGTAAAGACTAGATTAACAATTACTAAGCAAATGTAAAATTTGAGTATTTAAGAGCATAAACAATGAACTAAATGAAAAGGTTATAATCAATTAGATGGAAGCCTTTATTCCTTTACAATCCCAATTATGCATGCACTAGTTC
Source organism: Rutidosis leptorrhynchoides (assembly GCF_046630445.1). Taxonomy (NCBI): domain Eukaryota; kingdom Viridiplantae; phylum Streptophyta; class Magnoliopsida; order Asterales; family Asteraceae; genus Rutidosis; species Rutidosis leptorrhynchoides. Next base: position 174,493,341 of record NC_092335.1, read on the forward strand.
AACAAATCCTTATGCTATCAAATTATCAACTAAATCTCATAGACAAGACTTCTTCAGTTTGCTAACTTATGATTATCTTGGGCACAAGCAATGCTACTTACACACGTTGTCTTTATCCCTATACTAAATTATAACTAGGTTGGATTAAGCACAAAATGTTAAATCACTTGTCTTGCAATAATCAATAACTTTCAAACTTGCATTAATTGATAACTCAAAAGATTCAATGAAATTATAAACCGAAAGACATAAGGATTACAAAATCAAGAATCACATAAGTAAATGAAAAACTAAGCATACAATAATTGTTCATGCAAGGAATAAAGTAAAAGAAACTAGCCAAGCATGTTGGTGATGATGATCATGGTTGCTTCTTGAAGTTGCTTGATGAACACTCCTTGAATCCTAGCTTGAATCTTTGTTTGATGATGATTGATGGTGTGTTTTTATGTGTTTTATGCTCTCAAAACTGATGGAAAAGGTATAAATTTGTAGCCTAGGGTTTTCATTATATAGGGATGAAGTAGGGTAACCCCAAGCATTAAATCCCTCAAATTCGGCCTCAAATTTTATCCAAAAATAGCTCCAGCCGTAAATTATGCTCACCGGGCGCAATTTACGCCCGGGCGCCAAATCCAGGCGCCTCCTTATGCCCATATTCCACCTGAGACAATTTGTGACCCAGGCCAGGTGCCTACATATGCCCACCAGCCGCCTCCTTGCGGCTGGGTTCCAGTTTTCGCATTTTTTCCTTGTTTTAACCCCCGTTTTCGCGTTTCGTCTTGACTTGTTGCCCATCATGAAAACCTTATAAAACAACTTTTTAAACTTCAAATGCACGTGTAAAATCCATCTCTTAATATCAAATACAATCGGTATTTATGAACCGATCAACTCCCCCACACTTATCATTGTTTGTCCTCAAACAATCTCAAACTCAAATCTTCAACTCGAACCTTTAATTGAGCTTTTAACAACTGATAAATCATCAACGGACTGTATAAAACTGCAACGTCTTGAACTCAATGTGAAACATAAATTCTTCCGACATGGCTCTCACTTAACCAACTTTAACTTCCCGATTATATGAACATCTCATCTCAAGCACATACTTCAAAAATGTAACAAAAATTCAAAATTGGTGATCTTCAAATAAAACATAAGTCAAGTGAGAGCCATCCGCCATATGAACTAGATAAGAGAACCATGGTACAAGTTACATACTACGCTCTAGTTGTTAGGCTAGAAGCGTTACCATTAATTCCAGCTTTGTTTTAAAGGTTGGTGTGCCAGAGTGTCCGAAGACACCCTTTTTGGTTCTCCCGGTGTTTTAGGATCACGGCACTCATCTCATGCCCCAACAACTCCTCCGGTGACTCTCGGACCAGGGTGGACAATCGACGAAGGGTCGTGGAATTTAAGTCCCACGTGACTTATAATGAGAAATAGTTTTTGTGGATTTAGCCCCATCTAGCTCTATTTTTAGCGGTATTATACGCCCCAACAAGGCTCGCGTGTAGGAATATTTATCTAGCCCCTATACTGGCTATTTTATGGATTTGGCTCCATCGAGCTCTCGTTTTGTGGTTTTAGCCCCAAGCATGGCTCTCGTTTAGGAATATTTATCCAGCCCCTAAACTGGCTGTTTTGCGGCGAACTGCGGGTATAGCTAGTGTCATCCACAGCTAATCCTGGTTTTGGATAGAGACACAGAACAAGTTCAAGCACTTGCATTTGTTCCCGGTATCGAAACAAGATGTGAATGAACAAGAAACGGCGTTTTGTACTTTTCAATTCATCAATTCATGGGTTATAACTGCAAAGACTAAGCTTTGCGCGAGACAATCCTGTTCCAGCTTTACATTGAAATCAATCATACACTGGACAACGCACGGGATTTAACCTACCCGAGTTATTTTCGGTTTGTAACACATTTCGGAAGACTTTACTTCCTTATTAGGATGGAAAAGATACATCCTTTAAACTCAAAATTTTGACTTTCTTTGAAATCACAATTTAATCACCAAAAAGTTTTCAACTTTTCAACATTTATGCTCATAAACTATGATGTTTCACTGTTTTTAATCACAAAGTCAATTTCCCTGTTAATACCCATAATATTCGTTATTACCACATGCCATTCCCGTTTATCATTTCACAATCTTTTCAACAATCTTACACTTGGGTTATGATGAAATTATGATTAAAATTTTGTTCAATCACAATAATCATAACTTTTTACTCATTTTAAACTTCAAACCCGAATAATGTATCCCAAAAGAAAATTTTAATTTTCCCCTCTCCCCCACACTTGAATCATGCTACGCCCTCGTACGCATGTTTAGAGTATTACAATACTTATGTGAAAAGAAAAAAGGGAAAATCTAACACATTACCGAGATACTCGCAAGTTCACCATCAAATAGTAACCATCACACATCATTTTGATTCATCATTACGCATTCCATTCGATTACATTTATCCTTCCATTACAACTTAGAAAAGAAAAACAAAAGAAAAACGTAAAATGTAACTAGCCCACTTTCGGAGGGATCCGCGTTAAACCACCCGATAGCTCGGGTGGACGAGTTTTGTTTCGTGAGGGCTTCTAGCGAACATACCCATAAAGTTCATTTATCTAAATATAAAAATAAAATAGAAATAAACTAAAAATAAAATAAAGAAGACTTACAAACTCTACACAAGTTTGTGCAGTTTTTGTCGTGCACACGACTCTTTCTCCACTTTAGCTAATTCCAGGACTGTAGAAGGTTCCTCCCTCACTTTATGAGAACATTCACCATCTTTAACTTTCCTTAACTTAGAATCCAACCACACGTCATTCTCCTTTGCCACATGCATTAACTCAAACAATTTCCCTTTTTCTTTAGGAGACAAATTACACACAAGACGGTTATGCACACTTTCATCTCCTTTAATCCTAGCATCATGGACCCGTCTATGTAATTTTCTCATAGAACGATCAATCACCAGGTCATTCACATATTCCTTACACTCACTATCATGCCTCAAATAACTATGTGGTGGGTTTACAGTATCTCCCCCACACTTAGGCCCTTCAAGATCCTCTAAATTGAAAAACACCTCATAATCAACTTGAGAATTCACCTTTTCATTCTTATTCACTTTGATCTTGTGACCTCCAAACCTCTCAACAAGTTGTTCTACGTTTCTCCCCATTACTTTGACTACTTTTCTATCGGATTCTTCATAATTTTCAAGTGTACTAACAAGCCCATTCTGAACACAAAAATTATACATTTTGTTATCACTAGATACATGTTCATTTGATTTTCTCATTGATAGTGGTCGGTAAGGCTCGATCGTCTTTGGGGTTACCAAATATTCATCCTCTTCACGTTTAGAAACTTTTTCATCTACCCCAACAAATGTGGATACTGCCATCATGGTTTCTTTCATCGGCAATGAATAAGTGGTGCTAATAGATGAACTCAACTTGGTTTCAAGAACTTGACACAAATTTTTCATCTCGCGCTCAAGATTTTGTATCGACTCTTGTTGACTCATCAAAATTTCTGCATTAGTTCTTATTTGTGATTCCATGAATTCACTCGTCATACCCTCTTTACTAGATTTCCTTACCTTCTCTTTCTTTTTCACATCCGGTGCATACTTTTGAACCTGTTCATGGTTAGTATCCAACAAAAAACAATCCTGGACATCCGGTGTATGTAATGAATTAAAAATATTAATCCGGGATCTCTTATTACCAAAAGAAATGTCCATAACCCCGGTTCTACAATTGATAAGAGCATCAATTGTGGCATAAAATGGACGACCAAGAATGATCATCGGTTGGGTCTCCCTAAAAGTGGTCTCTGTGTCCATAACTATAAAATCTACCGGGTAATAAAAGTCTTCCACTTTCACAATCACATTTTCCAACATACCCCGTGGAGTTCTTATTGACCGATCCGCAAGTTGGACTAGAATATCTGTATGTTTTAAAGTTTCCAACTCATATTGGTCAACAAGGCTCGATGAAAGTATGTTAATACTAGCCCCCAAATCCAATACAGCCTTTTTGACATTAACATTGCCTACCGCAACCGAAATTAATGGTGTCCCCGGGTCCTTAAACTTTGGTGGAAGTGAACCAGAAATAACAGCACTCACTTTTTCAGTTAATTTGACCTTTTTGGGCAATGATGCATTGAGTTTCCATTTTTGAACACACAAATCTTTTAAAAATTTAGCATATGTTGGAATTTGTTTGATTGCATCAATAAGTGGGATATTGATTTTTACTTGTTTAAAGGTCTTCCACATCATCCTTTTTTGGTCCCTTTTTTCCATAAGGGAATTGGTTCGGGGACTCCAAAGCCTTGGGGAATGGAATGGTATTAGTCTCCATGTCTGATTTCCCAATTTCGTTAAAGAGGGGTCCTTTATTTTCCACCCCCTTCCCATGGTCAATATTTTCACTTACCTCATCCTCCTTATCAAGAACGAAACGAGACTTACTTGCATCACGTTGAGCTACCTCTTTCTCACCAACCTTGTTGTCATACTTCTTTCCACTCCGCAAGGTGCCTACCATATTAACACTATGTCTTTTTCCCTGGTCCTTATGATTTGGATTTAGAACTGTATAACTGGGAATTGTACCCGGCTCCCAATTTCCCTTACTTTCCGCTACATTACCAATCTCCTTAGCCAATGCACCAATTGACTTGTTTTGCACCTCTACTATTTTACGCATTTCGGAGATAAACGTATCCATCTTGTCGTCCGAGCTAGATGGTTGATTGGGTGGGGCATTGTTTTGATTTTGGTTTTGGTTTTGGTTTTGGTTTTGGTTTTGGTTTTGGCCTTGATTTTGGTAATTGTTTTGGTTTTGGTTTCGGTTATTGGGATAAGGGTTTTGGTAATTTCTTTGGTAGTTCCCTTGATTTTGGAAGTTGTTTTGATTTTGGAAGTTGTTTTAAGGTCTTGGTTGGGTTCCTTGATTGTTAGCATTTAAAGCGTTGTTGTTGCTCCAACCAAAGTTTGGATGATTTCTCCATCCCGGATTATACGTGTTGGAGTATGGATCAAATCTACTTCCCTGAACCTCATTAACCTGTTCTTTCATTATCTGTTGATTCACCGGTGGAATCCCATTCCTACACCCGTGTGAGAAATGAGAAGGATCTCCACATATCTCGCAAACTTCCTGAACCTGCGAAACATTACAAGCAAGACCCTGGTTTGGGTTGTTAAATATAAGCATTTTAAAATCATCTAGTTCTTGTTCTAAGTTCCTCGATGAACCACCCGAGTCGGAAACATGATTCGCTCGGGAAGTACTAGGTTGTTTCTGATTGACTGAAGCTTGGGTTTTCGAACCCTTGCTTAATTGCTCAAAGAAGGTCCATTCATCATCACTAGATCGAGTTAAAAATGCCCTACCACTAGCCGCCAAAAGGAATTACCTATTTTGGGAATCCAAACTATCATAGAAAACTTTAACCAATTCCCACTTTGGTATCTCATGGTGTGGGCATGCGCTAAGTAATTCCTTCAGACGTTCGTATGCTTCATGAAAAAGTTCACCAGGAAATTTCCTAAAAGATTTTATTTGCGTACGCATGTCCGAGGTCTTACTTATCGGGTAGAACTCCTCTAAAAACTTCTTTTTCATTTCCGCCCAAGTATTAATACTACAGGCGGGTAAAGAGAGAAACCAACGTTTTGCCTTATCTTTCAATGAATAAGGAAATAAGCGAAGGCGTACCTCCTCATCAATGAAACCGTTTACCTGATTAGTAGCACATATTTCATTAAACTCAGTGATGTGTTCATATAGTTCCTCATTGGTCATACCTCGGTAGGTTGGCAAGATCGATATGAATTGAGGCCGGACTTCGAATCTTCCTGTGTTTCCTCCCGCCGGTGCAGGATAAACAATAGGTGAGTGATCCTCAAAATCACCCGGTTGGTAGTAAGTATCTACCCCTCTTTGTCGTTCGGCCATCTCATCTCGTTGATCAAAAACTTCCTCTTCAGTATCGGAATCTGATTTAGGAGAGTTTGGTGGAACAATCGAATGTGACTCTAACTGTGGTTGAGTGGATGCTGAAGCCACTGTCGAGCCCTTTAAAATTCTTGAAGCTTTTCGATTAGCTTTTGCGGATTTCTCAATTTTCGGGTCTAAAGGTTTAAGATTTTGATCTACCGAACTCCGAGTTTGCATACACTAACCTGCACTTCAACAAAAACAAGAACACCGAGCGTAAAACTGACAAAAACAAAATAAACAAAACACTATTTTTGGATTTTTATTGGTTTTATAATTTTTATGGTTTTTCTAATTTAACACGAAAGCAATAAAATAAGAGCTTGCAATCAAGCGCACACTTCACCGGCATCGGCGCCAAAATTTGATCGGTGTCGAAGGGCCGGTCAAAAATAACCTAATTACTCTGCTTTAGATAGGGTAAGCAGGATTCATTCCACGAAAAGTTATGGTTAACTAGCAAGCAATTTCAAGTTTGGTTTGTTTGTGATTTACTAAAATTACTAAAGTAAAGACTAGATTAACAATTACTAAGCAAATGTAAACTTTGAGTATTTAAGAGCATAAAAAATGAACTAAATGAAAAGGTTGTAATCAATTAGATGGAAGCCTTTATTCCTTTATAATCCCAATTATGCATGCACTAGTTCAACAAATCCTTATGTTATCAAATTATCAACTAAATCTTATAGACAAGACTTCTTCAGTTTGCTAACTTATGATTATCTTGGGCACAAGCAATGCTACTTACACACATTGTCTTTATCCCTATACTAAATTATAACTAGGTTGGATTAAGCACAAAATGTTAAATATCAATCACTTGTCTTGCAACAATCAATAACTTTCAAACTTGCATTAATTGATAACTCAAAAGATTCAATGAAATTATAAACCAAAAGACATAAGGATTACAAAATCAAGAATCACATAAGTAAATGAAAAACTAAGCATACAATAATTGTTCATGCAAGGAATAAAGTAAAAGAAACTAGCCAAGCATGTTGGTGATGATGATCATGGTTGCTTCTTGAAGTTGCATGATGAACACTCCTTGAATCCTAGCTTGAATCTTTGTTTGATGATGATTGATGGTGTGTTTTTGTGTGTTTTATGCTCTCAAAACTGATGGAAAAGGTATAAATTCATAGCCTAGGGTTTTCATTATATAGGGGTGAAGTAGGGTAACCCCCAAGCATTAAATCCCTCAAATTCAGCCTCAAATTTTATCCAAAAATAGCTCCAGCCGCAAATTATGCTCACTGGGCGCAAATTACGCCCGGGCACCAAATCTCTAACGACCCGTCCTAATCCATCCTGACGAATACATTACAATTGATTACATCACGAGGTACTTGACCTCTATATGATACATTTTACAAACATTGCATTCATTTTTGAAAAGACAATCTTTCATTACATCGAAAGTTGACTGCATGTATACCATTTCATAATATATCCAACTATAATTGACTTAATAATAATCTTGATGAACTCAACGACTCGAATGCAACGTCTTTTGAAATATGTCATGAATGACTCCAAGTAATATCTCTAAAATGAGCAAATGCACAGCGGAGGATTTCTTTCATACCTGAGAATAAACATGCTTTAAAGTGTCAACCAAAAGGTTGGTGAGTTCATTAGTTTAACATAAATAATCATTTCCATCATTTTAATAGACCACAAGATTTTCATTTTCAGTTCTCATAAATATACGTCCCATGCATAGAGACAAAAATCATTCATATGGATTGAACACCTGGTAACCGACATTAACAAGATGCATATAAGAATATCCCCTATCATTCTGGGAAATCCTTCGGACATGATAAAAACAACATCGAAGTACTAAAGCATCCGGTACTTTGGATGGGGTTCGTTAGGCCCAATAGATCTATCTTTAGGATTCGCGTCAATTAGTAGATCGGTTTACTAATTTTTAGGTTACCAAGCAAAAGGGGCATATTCGGCTTCGATCATTTACCCATATAATGTAGTTTCAATTACTTGTGTCTATTTTGTAAAACATTTATAAAAATTTCGCATGTATTCTCAGCCCAAAAAAATATAAAGGGTAAAAAGGCAAATGAAACTCACTATACTGTATTTTGTAGTAAAAATACATATGACGACATTGAACAATGCAGGGTTGGCCTCGGATTCACGAACCTATATCAGTAATATATATCAAATAATGTAATGAACCTATAGTAGCAAATAAACAAATATTAATTATATAATATTTTTACTTATTTATATTAGTAATATATATGATAAACAACTAATTAATATTTATTATTAAGTTATCATTATAAATTTTTTTTAATATCAATATGTTTAAGTATTCAAAATTTTAATAATCTAATATTTTTAAATCAATTCAATTTATAATAAACATACTTATATAAAAACGTATTATATTTATTTTTATTTTTTTAGCAAAAATTTATACTTTTTAATAAAGGAAAATTATAATTAATATATGTAAAAGATATTTATTATATTTATTAATAACACCTATATGTGTTGATCGTATAAAAAGATATACATATTTTTCATTTAAATCATGTTCTTGTATATATATATATATATATATATATATATATATATATATATATATATATATATATATATATATATATATATATATATATATATATATATATATATATATATATATATATATATATATATATATGGAGAGTTTACTTATACATATATCCATTGTTTTAACAACAAACTTTACTCCATTACATACATATACTTCTACGTACGTCGTATTAATATCTATTTATATATCCATAAGGTTATCTTAATATATCATAGCCTTAATCATCTATAATATAATCATAATCATATCACTCATAATCTTTCATATTATTCATACTAATGCTTTTATATATTCAACTTTAGTTATTTTCATCATCTCTTATATTCATAATAATAATAATGATAATAATAATAATAATAATAATAATGATAATAATAATAATAATAATAATAATAATAATAATAATAATAATAATAATAATAATAATAATAATAATAATAATAATAATAATAATAATAATAATAATAATGGAAATTAAATTAAAAGTGTATACCCTTGAAAATGTTTTTCTAAAAAGAAACGTTCCATACGAGGCTTGAACCCACGACCTCCCGAAACTCGTCACCACCTCTTAACCATTCCTCCGGTTTGAAATTTCTGAATTAATACCAACCCAATTTTTATTTAAGAAGTATTCTGAGTTCATACATCTTCTTGCCCATCGATCAATTAATCAACCAAATCGACTGGAATCCATTAACCATATTTTATGAATATAAAAAGGTTTTTAAGATTCATCAACAAACATACACGTCTAGTTGGAGTTTTGAATTTAAAAAAAAAATAAAGAGCAGCAGCAGCAACGAAGCACGATGAACAAACCATTTGGTATTTTAGAATTAAGGCTGTAATGGCTTGTGATTATAAAATGAAACAGGTCATAAATCGTTCATGAAAACTTTCTGAAATATCAATTTAGCTTGAAACATCCAAACAAACTTGAATTTTAATGAAGATCAACCGTTTGACTTTTAAAGTCGAATATTTGACTCAAAAATTCGAGTTTCATAGAAAGAATTGGAACAAGAGGTTTTGCAGATAGATTTACTAGAGGATTTCTAACAAAACTCCTTTATTACATTTTGAAAATTGTTTCAAATTCAAATAATTGAATAAAATATGGACGAACAGAGGTGCCATCTGGGTTCCTTTTATTTTTTGTTTTCTAATTTCAATTGTTTTGGGAAGTTACTGCCATATGTGAGTAGCAAGCGAATAATTGAAGATGGAAAGAATTAACACAGCTGGTCGATTGTCATATATCAGATATGGTCGACAGAATTTGTGAATTAGTCAAGAAGAAAAAAATAAAGTGATGTTGATGTTAAACAGATTTTGTAATTTACCCTATGGATCGAATTTCCCAGCTGGTGACAGTTTAAATTTTGACAATGGTATACTACTGAATCCATGAATTCTTCGGCCTTTATGATTCTGAATATGTAATTATTTATATCAGTATAAATATAACCTTGTATTGTTTATATCTATATCTGTATTTTAGATATATAAAGAAAATATAATAAGATTAATTTTATAACATTAATATTTAATATCAACTTTAATAATAATAATGGAACTAATAATAATAATGATTTTTAATGATGATAATTTTATTCATAATAATACTGTATCAATTTATATATATCAAGTTTCACTTTTCTATGTTATATTAATAATAATTTTTGATATTACTTTTGAAATTACTATAACATTTATTTATAGCTTGTAATTACATTTAACATGTTATTATTACAATTTATTAACTTTATCACATTTACTAGCTATCTAATGTATTACATAATTAATATTTAGATATTTTATGTATTTTACAATATACATGTAATATTATAGAAGTCATATATATATTTATTTTACTAACAACTTCATTGTTTTATATACTACTTTACATATTCAACTCAATTGATTAATTTGTATTTTATTTTTCATACCTAATTCTAATGTTTCAGTTGTATTTTACTATTTCCCATTATTATATATACTTTTGTTATATTATATTATACGTACCCTTATATTTACACACAATTGTTTGTGAATCATCGAGCACAGTCTAAAGGTAAAATGTATACATGAAACAGTTCAAACTTTCTGAGACTCATCATTACAGACTTTGCTTATCGTGTCGGAAACATATTAAGATTAAGTTTAAATTTGGTCGAAAATTCCCGGGTCGTCACAAAATCCAGGCACCTCCTTATGCCCATATTCCACCTGAGACAATTTGTGGCCCAGGCCAGGCGCCTACATGCACCCACCAGCCGCCTCCTTGCGGCTGAGTTCCAGTTTTCGCATTTTTTCCTTGTTTTAACCCCCGTTTTCGAGTTTCGTCTTGACTTGTTGCCCATCATGAAAACCTTATAAAACAACTTTTTAAACTAAAAATGCACGAGTAAAATCCATCTCTTAATATCAAATACAATCGGTATTTATGAACCGATCAATTGTTCAAACTTGCAAGCGTCACTTGTCCATTATCACTCTCGACTTGTGCTATACTTTTCCTTGTTAAATCTCACGGTGAAGGTGCCCATTCATATGTGTTGACCGAGATGTCTTCTAACATAATTTCGGCTGCATTTGGTGATTTGTACATAAATACCCCACCGGATGAAGAATCAAGATATTGCTTCGTCAAAGTATTACAACCCCGATAAAATGTATTGATGTACTCCTTCTTCGTCAAACCATGCAGTGGGCAAGCTCTTAGTAGCTTCTTGAATCGTACCCATGCATCATACAAACTCTCATCACCCCGTTGGGTGAACCCATTAATCTCCATTCTTAATCGCTCAACTTTCGACGGTGGGAAGAAGTGATTAATAAACTTGTGTTGTTAATTCTTGAAAAGACCTTATGGAATCGGATGGCAAACTTCTCATCCAAGCTTTTGCGTCTCCTTAAAGTGTGAAGGGGAATTTCCTTAACTTAAAAGAGTCATCGGTGACGTTTTTGGTTTTGTAAATATCACAAAGATCATTAAAGTGTTGAATGTGTTCAAACGGATTCTCATCTATCAACCCATGAAAGTATGTATCCTTGATCAACGTGAAAAAGTTACCCTCGATCTTCCAATTACCCGCTTCAATTGGTGGTTTTTTAATAGCCGTTGCTATCAATGTTGGTGCAACCAATCTAGCGTTCCACATTGGTGTGTCATTTGGATCATTTAATAATTCTTGAACAACCGGAGGACCTTGGTTGATTGGATTACCCTCTTCATCGTGAATCGGATTACCGTTTGGATCCATGTCGTCTAAACAAAATGGCAAAGCTTCGAAATTCTTTATTAATACCTCGCTTCTCTACGATTATAAACCCCGTGCACGTGTCTTTCCGGATCGGAGAATGGATGTGTTAAATCTTGATCCTTGTGAGACCTTGTTTTCATACACCAAAGGCACCTATCCTTTAATCACAACATAAACACATGCGGTTTTTCCAAACAAAAATAATATATAAAATGCGAAAAGTAACTACCGTAAGGGTAAACCCCTACGAAAGGATCAAGCAATCAAAAGTTTAAACCAAACACCTAACTAGGCTAACCGCTCCCCTGCAGCGGCGCCAAGAAAGTGTGATGGTGTGATGCTATGCATAACTTTTACCCTCTAAATTTATATATGATTTAAACACTAACAATTAAGCACACACAACTAACGAGTACTTAAAACTCGGTTATTATAGTACTTTAATGCAAGTATTCTTATCAAGTTCGTCCCAAGGGAGTGGTCATAGTCAAGTGTTTGAAACTATCGATTGTCCTAGGGTTTGTTTGATTGGGGGGTTTCAATTGATATTAACTAACAACTAAAATATGTTCAATTAAACAAACTTAAACTAAACAAGTAAACTAGTAGCAAGAAACAAGTAGCAAAGTATTAAGACTTAAATCAAATTAACTAAGAAGTGTTCACTTATTTAATCCTCTTTATGCTTGGCTTGCCCCGTTTTGCCTATTTTGCTATCTCATAAGTTGTTGAACTATTAAATGTTTAGAATCACTTCTAAACCTCAAATCAAATGACACTCTGTGAATTCACATAAGCATTGTATCCTATGATCGAGTTAAGCATGATTTGGTCATTAAGATTGAGCTTGGGTTGAAATCACTTAAAATCCCCAACTATCGAAATCACTTAAGATAATCGGCACTACTATGTTGACTAAAGGCCAGTTGAAAACCAACCTAGATCAAGAACACAATCACTTACAATTCCCTAGCTAGTTGTCTAGATCACCTAAGGTGTTGAAGCACACATTAATTCACTTCTCAAATATAACAACCCTCACTTTTTGACTTCTGAAATTACTGAAATAACCCTAGGGTTTACTGTCTGACTATACGTATTAATTATTTAAGGGTTGTTATATACACAATCAATTTAACGTTGACCAAATAATAAACTTTTATTCGACACTCACTGCTAATTAAAATTTATGCATTTCAGTAATATTATTTATAACTATTAATCTATAAGTAATAAATAAAAAGTGTCATTTATATAAATAATAAAACAATTGGGAACTAAATAAAAATAAATACAAGTCATGAATTAATAAAAAGAAAATAATACTTATCATGTAGTAAATGTAAAAATAATAATAATAATAATAATAATAATAGTAATAATAATGAGACTAAAGAATCTTAAACAATTACATCCTTATGTTGACTAAAAATAAAGTATAAACTAGTACATCCTTATGTTGACTAATTATAAACTAGTACCACCTTTTGTTGACTAAAAAATATAAAACAAAATAAAATCATTAATTAGAACATCCTTATGTTGACTAACACTCTAATACTTGCACTATATAAACTCCTAGTTTCTCATTCACAAATCACACCAAAATCCTCTCTCAAAAACAATCTCTCCCTCTCCCTCTCTTGTGGTATTCGGATCTTCAAGCTTGTTCTTCGTGTTCTTCAAGAATCTTCAAGGAGTTCTTCAAGATTTTTAAGGCTTTGATCTTCCATCTTCATCGTGTTCATCTTTTCTTTGTTAATTATCTTGAATCTTCAAAGGTATAACATAAACCCTAAACTATTTACATAAACTTTAATCTTTGTTAATTCATATTCATATTATAAACTTGTTATTCATAAGTATATACATAAACACTCCTAGATTTATATATACATATATACATGTAAAAAAAAATATTTTTATGTATATATACGAATTATATATACATATACATATTAAGACCTTAAACCCTAATACTAATTATACTAGTACTTAACATGTATACACTATTACTATTACTAGCACCTATAACCTACTACTTATATTGTAGCACAAAAATATTTTGGGATATGTATTAGAGATGTATAGATCTTCGAACTTTCTTGACGAATGGTTTCTACGAGATTCTAGGCAGAGGGTTTGGATTTCCGATTTAAAGGGTCCTATGGCTCAAGCCCCTAGATCTAAATTAGCCATTCGAAGGGAAAGGGGTGATTGGAAGCTTATCTAATACGGCAAGTATCCTAAAATGAAAAACACTCATAAAAGTATAAACTCTCTAGTCATAGAAACTTAGTAAAATAAGAAACTTTCTAAAAATGGAAACTTTATAAAAATAGTAACTTACTAGGAATAGAAACTTAGTAAAACAAACTATACTTAAACACATACTTAAACTTAAACATGGGCAAAACACTTAACTACTCTTAAATGTCAATAGGTTGACTTTCCTGCTCACTCGTTCAACTCTTTATTTCGAGGAATAACTCTCTCTCTACTTACTAAGGTGACTTTCATAGCCCCACTCTTATTGCTATAGCACTTTTTATACTTACTGGGGTGAGACACATGCTGCTTTTATACTTTAAACAACTTAGACACAAGTACGAACCTAAACTGTACTATGACTAGCTTATGCTACTAAGACCCCACAGTGATATTTTTTAATTGCTTTCAGGATAAGGCATTCTTAATTATTGGGGGTAGGCCTATCGGGAGTAACGTCCCCGATACATTTGACCGTGATGTCTTTGTATTACTTAATAATGATTTAAACATGGTGATAAGGTACTGCCAACTTATCATCGGGGCAACAAAACAAACGTTTAGTCTAAAATATCACGAATCAGTACTACTTTTGGATCTGCGAGATCTACTTTTTGATCCTGCGGGAGATCAACTTTACAACTAAATCTTGTGGTCTAAAAACAACGATAACTACTTTTGTTAAACCTATGAACTTCACTCAACCTTTTTGGTTGACACTTTAACATGTTTTGTCTCAAGTGCTGTTTGATTCAAGCTTTCTTATCTACTACTTATGTGATGCTACTTGGACTTAGGATCAAGAGATATCGCATTTATTACTTCTGCATATGAACAATTACTTTATCGCTATTTCCATTATTGTAACGACATTTCATTTTCCGCTGCGTACTCAATAAAGTTAAATTTTCTCATATAGTATTGTTCTCGTATTATAATATGTTGGTTTATTTGATATTAGTAACGTTTCTTCCAGACCCTATTGGGAGGACGTTACAGATTGGTATCAGAGCATAACCAGGCTGTTATAGAGAACCAGGATTGCATTTTTATGTGTGCCTTACTTGCTAGCTAGGGTGCCTTAGCAATCTAGGAAACTATAACCTTTCCTGCCTTAGACTTAAAGCATTTAGAATTGCCTTATAATCTTAACAATCATGCTTTACCAAACTTGACTTAAAGATTCTAATCAAAGTCTCTTTCCTAATGTAGGACTACAACTTTACTTGACCATAGTGCCTTTAATTGTTGCCTTTAACTGTTAAATGCTACACTATACTTTAGAAACTTTACTTATCTTAGAATGCTGAGCTAATCTAAGAACTCTGCTCACTTTCCTGAGTACTATCCAATTACACCACCGCATCTAAATGCGACACAATGATTTCAGAAATTCTTGACATTCATAAGTCATCTATCATGGTTATGTATATTACATATGTATTACATGAAATATTATCCATGATTTTGAAATTCTTATAATTGTTACTACTCACACTCAAACGTATATAACTCTCTGTTATATCACCTACCTATATGCCTTATGCCTTTATGCATCGGTTTGCGAATTGAAAAATGTCATTGGGTTATCACAGTATACGAATTGAAAGTCTTTAATCAAAAGATTATTAGATTACATACTTATCACTTTATGATCTCGACACGTCATACTGCCATTATTAAAGTAAAGACACATCATATCTTATTATATCTTATCGTATCTATCCTAATAGATTTTGTCTAACACTTTTCCTAAATTCCCTCCATAAATTACGAAACTCTTTTTGCTATATACACGTAATCGAGGAGACGAATATATCATCCAGTATTCAAAACTAATCTCATATCAAAAACCCTAATTCCAAACACATAATATGGATTCCTCGAACTCTTCGAGCTCCAATGGCAGCGTAACCGGAATGAACCAACCAATCAGCCATCATCTATTTTGGATGAATTGGGGATGGGTTCGTAGTAAACTTAATCAATGGAGACAAGAAGAAGGTGATCCCTTCCACCAACCGAATTCACCTCTTGGTGAAGAACCTGAAGCACTTACTGGCGAACCCATTCGGAACACTATTTTCACCCTCATTTCCAGGGTATCCAGTCACGAATATATAATATCTAAAATTTTAGATCATATTCATCCACTTGTCCGAACCGTCAATCATCCCGGAATAATAGAAGAAGTCAACGAGCTTCGCGCTTGAGTAGTGGCTCTGGAGAATATGGTGCGAAACCTACGAACACCAGCAGCAGCACCAGCAACATAACCAGTACCACCAGTACCATCGGCATCACCACCAACATCACCAGCTTCACCAACGAAAACATCCGCATTCCACGCCTCAACATCACACTCAGTACCTCAAACATCAACATCATACGCCCCATAGATACCAAGGAATATTAGTAATAATGAGTTAAGATGTATTGACTCATTCTTCCTGAAGAATTACATATGTATACTTTATATATATGGGTTGGAACAATAATAAATCTTTTCGTGCTAAGCTATTACGTGTAAATCTTAACTAGTATGTACTACATGGTTAATTCATATCACAATATGCTATGATGTACATCTTTTGTTAATAACTTAACAATCGTTAATCATTGCTTCAACACAATAAACTTCATTTCGTAATAAACCAAGTGTATTACTCAAATACATGATTGATTGTATACTTTAATTTTCGATGTACTCGAAACTTTCTAGAAAACATCATTAGTGCCTTATGAATTTCACAAGAATTCCACGAGCACCAACATCATATACCGAAGTATATCAATAACAATGAATGATGAAGTATTGATTCATAACTTCATTAGTGAAATATTTCACGACAATTATGAAATCTCTAAAGGTTTTGGAGATTATTTATTCTCGTTTCAACAGCAAATCAAATAAGTTTAATATTATATTAACTCATTAAAACCATGATTACATCTGAAGAATACATATATGAACGTATATCTTCTCTTTTGTACAAACTGTTAATTGTGAAAAATATTTTAATGGGTAGGTAAAACCCGAGAGATATTCATATCTCATATAAATATGTTACATTGTACATTCTTCCATTCTGATTCAGCAGTTGTTAACTATACTACTTACATTCACATGATATATGTATATGTTCACCAAAGAACAACCATTTTCATACAAATTCAGTTACATATTCTGATTTTGACATATCGGAACTTAAGTAAAGCTTTAGCAAGTGTTATCTTCCTAAAGATCACTACATTCATGAATTATATTCATTCGTATTCTATGATGAATTATCACATCAAACCACCGAACTTACCATTCCTTACTTTTGAAAATCACAACATTTCTTCGTCAACCGTTAGATCCATTGATGGATGCATCTTACACTTAAACACTTCAAATTCAAAATTCTTAAAAACATCCTTTGAATCTTGACGATCATAATTAGCGTTTAATCATCTAAAAACGAAATTTCTTGAAACCATCTCGGATTGATAACCGATGATTCAAATATGGCTGCATTAAATGCAGAGGAAACAGAAAAATTGTAGATGGTCTTAAGGGCCAACAGTTTGATAATAAAGAATGGTACGTTGGAAAAGCTCAAAAGAAAATTTGTAACTGAAAAATGGATTAAGCTAACCATGGAGGAGACCAAGGACAAACACAAGGGCCAAACCCTATATTCAAAGAATCCAGGTAATTCTGGATCTGGTGAAATCTTTAGAGAATATCTTGCTCCGAAGTCATGTTAAAAGCTTGCGGAAAATTTTTCTTCATCAACTTTCGAACTTAGAAATTCCAAAATATCATCATAAATATCCTCTATATTTCGGAAGATATCTTCATAACGATTCATGTCCGCAATTAAGTATCTCTTTGCGATATCTTTATAAAGGAAACTGTTTTAGTTTCTATATTCTGTAAAATTCGAGTTTAAATTATAAATGCTTTGAAGAAGTGTTGGCAATTGAAGCATGAGTTAGTATAATATAAAGACGTCAGACCAACGTGATTATATTACAGTAAGTCATGCTAAGTTTTTAATGGAAGATGATGATTCATAGATTTTATAATCATCATTTGCCATGTTACACGACTCTTACATTCTGTTTAACCTCTAAACATATCAAGAAAATATTTTTCTTGATGATTCGGTCTTTTCCGGATATTCTGGTAATATGACAAATCAAATCGTGCTATTACCTTTCTTTTCTACTTTATATATTATGATCATTCGAAACTTCATACCTATGAATTCTGGACCATTACTCGCTTGACTTGAAGTCGGGAAGAAGAAACAAAAGCATAAAGCTCCGACATATAAGGGAAAATATAAAGCCCGATAACGACTCCGAAATTACAAACCGTATATATCAATACGTATAGCAATATAAAGACACGGGATAATTAAAAACACTATAACCCCAAGAGCATAGTAGAAGTAAACAGATTCCTCTGGCGGTAAAAGAAAAAGAAGAATGACTGCAAATATGGTCAATATAATAACCAGGATCAGAACTGGATTAAGCATTTTCTTAATCTTTTGGAAGTTTGAAATGAGGAAGAAAGTATAGAAGTGGTGAAGATAATGAAACGGAAGAAGCTAATTTATAGAAAAATTCCAAACACAACAATCGAGACAATCCACCGCATTTAATCAAAGAAAATCTCAAATTCCTTAATTACCGGATAATCAAATCTTATAGATTGCGAAGATTTCTTTTAATTCCTTGAATTCAGGAAATCAATCGTGACTACGTCAAAAGTTAAGGCGAACATTTAATTTTCTCATTTCACTCTTTTATGATAGCTTCGTTTATACTCTTCCTATAAACGAATCGTTTTATCCATATTATTCAATAGTGATAAAACTTTATTTTTCAACTTATATTCATCATTAAAATATTCTTGTTGTAAACAATGAAGATCTCTATCAAATTTCATGACTGTGGTTTTCACGAACTCCTCTGTGTTTGTCTGCCCTAATATTGTGGCATAAAATGCTCAAGGTTTTAAATGAGCTCAATACTATTCATAACACATTTCATGTATCCAATTTACTGAAAATGACTTGTATAACATCATCATTTTGAAAGATCTTCGCATTAATGATAAAATGCACTTCGTTGAAGAATCTATAGAAATCATGGAAGGAGAGGTCAAATAAACGCGTAAAAGCACCATACCTATCATTAAAGTCTGTTGAAATTCGCGTAGAGGCCCCGAATATACCTGGGAACGCAAAGACCATATGAAACGGAAATATCCCCATCTCTTCTCAACTGTTGATGCATCCGAGAAGTCTACCTAAAAATTCGGGACGAAGTTTTTATTAACGGGGAGGTACTATAACAACCCTCACTTTTTGACTTCCGAAATTACTGAAATAACCCTAGGGTTTACTGTCTGACTATACGTATTAATTATTTAAGGGTTGTTATATACACAATCAATTTAACGTTGACCAAATAATAAACTTTTATTCGACACTCACTGCTAATTAAAATTTATGCATTTCAGTAATATTATTTATAACTATTAATCTATAAGTAATAAATAAAAAGTGTCATTTATATAAATAATAAAACAATTGGGAACTAAATAAAAATAAATACAAGTCATGAATTAGTAAAAAGAAAATAATACTTATCATGTAGTAAATGTAAAAATAATAATAATAATAATAATAATAATAATAATAATAATAATAATAATAATAATAATAATAATAATAATAATAATAATAATAATAATAATAATAATAATAATAATAATAATAATAATAATAATAATAATAATAATAATAATAATAGTAATAATAATGAGTCTAAAGAATCTTAAACAATTACATCCTTATGTTGACTAAAAATAAAGTATAAACTAGTACATCCTTATGTTGACTAATTATAAACTAGTACCACCTTTTGTTGACTAAAAAATATAAAACAAAATAAAATCATTAATTAGAACATCCTTATGTTGACTAACACTCTAATACTTGCACTATATAAACTCCTAGTTTCTCATTCACAAATCACACCAAAATCCTCTCTCAAAAACAATCTCTCCCTCTCCCCCTCTTGTGGTATTCGGATCTTCAAGCTTGTTCTTCGTGTTCTTCAAGAATCTTCAAGGAGTTCTTCAAGATTTTTAAGGCTTTGATCTTCCATCTTCATCATGTTCATCTTTTCTTTGTTAATTATCTTTAATCTTCAAAGGTATAACATAAACCCTAAACTATTTACATAAACTTTAATCTTTGTTAATTCATATTCATATTATAAACTTGTTATTCATAAGTATATACATAAACACTCCTAGATTTATATATACATATATACATGTAAAAAAAAAAAAAATTTTATGTATATATACGAATTATATATACATATACATATTAAAACCTTAAACCCTAATACTACTTATACTAGTACTTAACATGTATACACTATTACTATTACTAGCACCTATAACCTACTACTTATATTGTAGCACAAAAATATTTTGGGATATGTATTAGAGATGTATAGATCTTCGAACTTTCTTGACGAATGGTTTCTACGAGATTCTAGGCAGAGGGTTTGAATTTCCGATTTAAAGGGTCCTATGGCTCAAGCCCCTAGATCTAAATTAGCCATTCGAAGGGAAAGGGGTGATTGGAAGCTTATCTAATACGGCAAGTATCCTAAAATGAAAAACACTCATAAAAGTAGAAACTCTCTAGTCATAGAAACTTAGTAAAATAAGAAACTTTCTAAAAATGGAAACTTTATAAAAATAGTAACTTACTAGGAATAGAAACTTAGTAAAACAAACTATACTTAAACACATACTTAAACTTAAACATGGGCAAAACACTTAACTACTCTTAAATGTCAATAGGTTGACTTTCCTGCTCACTCGTTCAACTCTTTATTCCGAGGAATAACTCTCTCTCTACTTACTAAGGTGACTTTCATAGCCCCACTCTTATTGCTATAGCACTTTTTATACTTACTGGGGTGAGACACATGCTGCTTTTATACTTTAAACAACTTAGACACAAGTACGAACCTAAACTGTACTATGACTAGCTTATGCTACTAAGACCCCACAGTGATATTTTTTAATTGCTTTCAGGATAAGGCATTCTTAATTTGGGGGTAGGCCTATCGGGAGTAACGTCCCCGATACATTTGACTGTGATGTCTTTGTATTACTTAATAATGATTTAAACATGGTGATAAGGTACTGCCAACTTATCATCGGGGCAACAAAACAAACGTTTAGTCTAAAATATCACGAATCAGTACTACTTTTGGATCTGCGAGATCTACTTTTTGATCCTGCGGGAGATCAACTTTACAACTAAATCTTGTGGTCTAAAAACAACGATAACTACTTTTGTTAAACCTATGAACTTCACTCAACCTTTTTGGTTGACACTTTAGCATGTTTTGTCTCAGGTGCTGTTTGATTCAAGCTTTCTTATCTACTACTTATGTGATGCTACTTGGACTTAGGATCAAGAGATATCGCATTTATTACTTCTGCATATGAACAATTACTTTATCGTTATTTCCATTATTGTAACGACATTTCATTTTCCGCTGCGTACTCAATAAAGTTAAATTTTCTCATTTAGTATTGTTCTCGTATTATAATATGTTGGTTTATTTGATATTAGTAACGTTTCTTCCAGACCCTATTGGGAGGACGTTACATCAAATCACTAAGAGAGCTACTCAACATATGTAATCAAAGTCAAGCCTAAAACAAACTCATAGCAATGGATCTTTAGCTAACTCAACAACACATAATCATGTAATTCATTCAAACAACAATGTTCAATTGATTTTCTGCAAACACTAGCATTAGAGATTCATAGATAAGCAAACATAAAGGATTTTGCCAATCATGGCTAAGATCAAACTAATAATAATCAAAGAAACAATAACAATCATCATCTTTAAGTTATTACAAGTAATCAATGCAAAATATGTAAAGTAAAGTAATCTAAAATGTAAAGAAGATGAAGATCTAAGCTAAACAAAGATGAATCTTGAGCAAACTTCCTTGAAATTAGGGTTTTGTGAGTGAAATTCGGACCCTAAGCAGCTGCTCTCTCAAGATGCATATGAAAAATGACCTAAACTCCTTCCTTATATAGTGCTGAAAATCTGGGCTGAAACAGCGTCAGGAGCGCCGCTTTTCCTTCAGGAGCGGCGCTTTTGGCTTAAAACAGGAGCGGCGCTTTTGACTTTGGTGCGTCGTTTTTGGCTTGGTAGGAGCGATGCTTTTGACATGTAGAACGACACTTCTTCTCACTGATGAAAAATGGAGACAAATCATGCATAAGAGCGCCGCTTTTCCTTATGGAGCGGCGCTTTTGGACCTTCAGGAGAGGCGCTCCTTTACAGGAGCGGCGCTTTTTGAGCTGTTTCCTGCAGTTGTCATTTTCTTAGCCAATTTTGCCCAAGATTTGGTCAATTTTATACCAAATCAATTCCTTAGCCCTTAATTTACCAATTAGCTCAATAGCACACAAAATAGGCCCCGAGATAGTCAAAAACCGAACAAAGTGAGGTAGATATCGCGAAGTAAACATATATAAATGGAGCGATATCAAAAATCAAGCCCTTTACATGGGTAATCGTGGAGCTGGCAAGCTGCTTAAACTACACGTGTGGAATGGGCAGGTCGAGCACACGGGCCGTGTGTGCCAGTCGTGGGCTTGGCGAGTCATGTGAGCCAGCCGTGCAAGCTGGTTCCTGGGCAAGCCATGTAGCCAACCCGTGTTGAATCAGCATGCCATGTGACCAAGCCGTGTGACTGTTGATTTCCTAATCGTAACTTGATTTTCGAGGTCGTAACTTATTTTTCACCGTTTTCGCTCTAGATTCTTCTTCTTAAGCCAGTTTTCTTTGATTCTTCTTGCATAGCCTTTGTAATTACTTGATCTACAAAACAAAGCTAACAAATGCTTAATTCTTCGATAAAGTTTATAACTTTATTAAATAAAGTTTATAACTTTATTAAATTTTAGGCTTAATATCCGGGGAAAATTTTAGGTTTTTTGTCGATATCAATATATAAGACCATTTCTTATGATTTATGGAATTTTGTGGATGGTATATAGTTTTTTTTTTTTTGGCAATCTCAAGTGGATGGTATGTAGTTATCACGGAAAATTGTGTTAATCTGACAATGTTGTAAGAAATTGGATTGTTAAATGTTGTGAATGAGTGTTGTAGAAGATTGTAAATAATTTACTCGGTAGTAAAGTATGATTGGTAAAAAAAATAATAATTAAAGAGCCAATCAAAGTTCAGTAAACTCTGTTGTGCATAATGTTGTGGGACATTCAAGAGCAATCGAATCTAATCTCGTCCATGGTGTACAACTAGGGAATTCCCGATTATGCCTTTCACTTTAATGTATGCTGACGATGTCATAATAATTTATCTAAATGGTTCAAAGATGACTTAGATAACTTTTTTAGAATTTTGAAGGTGTTCTTTTTAGTGTCGAGCCTAAAGATTAATGTGGCTAACTCTAATCTTTTTGGTATCAGTGTTCTTGTTGATGAAGTTAATTCTTTTGCTTCAATCACTGGTTGTAGTGTGGGTTCTTTTCCTACTAATTATCTTGGGGTTCCTATTGGTGCGAATATGAAGTTAATATCTAATTGGCACGATTTGATCTCTAAATTCCGTTCTAGATTGTCGGTGTGGAAGGCTTCTTTAATTTCGATTGACGACAGGCATACTTTGGTTGAATCTGTTTTGGGAAGTCATGCAAATTACCAAATGTCTTTGTTCAAATGTCCGAAAGCGGTTATAAAGTCGATTGAAGGTTTTCGATCTCAGTTTTATTGGGGTGGTACCGACTTTAAGCTTAAAATGTTGTGGGTGAAGTTGGACGTTGTTCTTTCTTCTTTTGAAACGAGGGGGGGGGGGGGGGGGGTTAATATTAGTAGACTTAAAGCTTTCAATATTTCTTTTCTTCATAAATGGCACTGGAGGTATCATGTTGATCAAAAGTCGTTATGGTTTTCTGTTATATCGGCTATTCATGGTACATTCTTCGACTTCTGCTCAAATAGTGGTTGTTAGAATGACATTATCAAGAGCTGTTCAAAGTCTATATCTGATGGCCTTGGCCTGCTTCCTGTTTCGACTGTGCGCATGATGGTTGAGAATGGATCTAAGGTTAGATTCTAGTTGGATCATTGGATCGATGATGCTTATTTAGCTACTCGTTTTAACATATTATTTCACCTTGAGTCAAATATAGAGGTTGTGGTTCGTGATCGTCTTGATTAATGAGATCTGGATGTTGGAATTGGTGCCGAGAACGTATCGGTTGTAGAAAAGAAGCGCTGCTTGAAGATCTTTTGTCTCAATTACAGAATGTAGTGCTACAAGATTCAGAGGATAGATGGCATTGTCTTTAACAAACGACGGCTTGTTCTCGGTTCATTCGGCAAGAGAGCATATTGATCGGGTTTTTCTTCATACATCAGAATCTTCGACGAGGTGGTACAAAGCACATCCCACAAAGGTTAATATTTTCTTGTAGCGTTTCATCCGGGATAGTCTTCCATATCGCTTTAATCTTTCGTTGAAAGAGGTGCTTAAGGATCATGATGCTTTATTATGTCGAATTTGTGGCCAAGACCTAGAAGATATTGAGCATGTTTTCTTTTTGTGTTCTTCTTCGGCGGAGCTCTGGAGATCAATTGATCCGTATTTGGGTAGATTGTGATATTCACATCTTCAACTCATGGTCGAATGTTTGGTCCTGGTTTGAGGCGTGACATTCTTCTCATGAGAATAGGGTCAAGGTCATGGTGATATTCGTCACCTTATTTAGATGATTTGGTGGTATCGTAATGATGTTGTTTTTAATAACGCTTCGTTAACTAGGAGCATTTTATTTGATTGTATTCGTTTATTTTC
This sequence comes from Rutidosis leptorrhynchoides, assembly GCF_046630445.1. Lineage (NCBI taxonomy): Eukaryota > Viridiplantae > Streptophyta > Magnoliopsida > Asterales > Asteraceae > Rutidosis > Rutidosis leptorrhynchoides. The sequence goes on from NC_092335.1 coordinate 174,518,473, forward strand.
TTTTAATTGGCTTAAACATAGAAGCAATATGGTTTCAAATTGAAATTCATGACTTCTAAAACCTTTGTAAATCTTTTGCTAGCTCCTTGTTAATTTTTTATAAAATATTGTTGTTCTTGAAGAAAAAAAAAATAGGCGTTGTGGGCGTTGTGAAATGCCACCTAAGACGTTCAACGCTCGTTATTACACTTTAACGAATGATGTAACTGAGTATTATGCAAGTGAAGAAATTAACAACCACCCTTGGACATTTGGGTTGCAATGAGAAAATAATGTACACTTTTACACCCAAATTGTATAAAGAATAGTAAATTTCATATAGATAAAGACAAAAGGTTGCAAGTCACAACTTACGACTTTAAGCTACAAATGACAGTAGTCTCATTAACAAGGGACCATTTTCATAAATTATTCAAAAAGCTCACGTTATAAAAGTTGCAACTAGCAAATTGAAACTCCATATTACCATGACTTTGTCCAAGAAAATTAACAACCACATCGTCGATAGTATAAATCAAGTTGTTTCAGCTTTCAACCCAGACTTGGATCAAGATAACGATGCCGACCGAAACAGGGAATGGGTGAGAGTCGCCGCACCATATCTGATAGCTGCGGTAATCGGGATCATCTTGATGTGTTGCTGCCGGTGCTTGTGTGGAACAAGATTATTGCCACGTAGGATGATGAATGCGCCTAATCAGCGTCCGGTGAGGTTACCAAGGGGTGAGTTTGAAGGTAATCCTAGAGGGCATTTTCGTGGTCAGCGTTATCAATGAAAATTGATGTTTTAGATTTTTTAACTACTAGATTAATTAATGGTGAGTACGTGTTTGATTTGTGTTGTTACGTTCAAGTAAAACTCATTGTAATTTCATTTAGTTAATCAACCATGGTTTGTATAATTCAATCAAGTGTTAGATTAGATATTTGCGATTTTTTAAATTGCAATTTGAAAAAGAGAACAACATTGAGGGAGTCACCAATAAGTGCATAGTCAGCAAAGAAATTGGTCTAACATTTAATAAGGTTAACTGTGGACGGTAGGAAAGTATACCTACAAAATTGATGGATATTAAATGTAAGCACTTTCTCAATTAATATTAAGTTTAATATATACACATATTTTATTTATTTATTTATTTTTTTTTGAAAAAAAAAACGATAACATTAATAACGGATCCGAAGATCAACTCATACAACCAATACAATAGAATCCAAACAACAAGCTTTAGCTAAGACTAGACAAACCTAACAAACGGCTCACCAACTGGATGAGAAATCGCGTTTTACAAGGAAAGTATTTCAACTAAAGCTATAACAACAACAACAACAACAAGCCCAATCCCACATGTGTGAGGTATGGGGGATGTGAGACGTAGACAATCCTTCCTCTATCCTAGAATAAAGAGAAATCATTTCTCCACCCCGAATGAAACACTCACAAGAGTAGAGAAAGTCCTCCCTCGCTTTGCTCGACGGATAGAGATATTGCTTCCAAGAGGACATCCGGCCCAAAAAGTAGGATAAAATAAAACAAAAATAAAAATAGATAAAGTAAATAATTTATATAAATATAGATACATAAATAGAATAAAATAGATACAATAAATAATAAAAGTAATAAAATCGAGACGCCATGAAAAAGATAGAAGCAATTTTTCATGGATTTTAAGTCAAGCCTGTAGTTCAATTTAGCCTCTAAGCGGCAGTCAAATCGTCAATAAATCGACGCTTAACAGGACTACGTGGTTACACTCGCTTTTGTATTCCTTGTAACTTTTCCTTAGCTTCTAGCTAAGTTTTTTTTTTATATATATTGCCGTTCCAAAAAAAACAAAAAATACGCATATATATATATATATATATATATATATATATATATATATATATATATATATATATATATATATATATATATATATATATATATATATATATATATATATAATAACAATAACAATAATAATAATAATAATAATACAAAAAGTCTTAATACTAAAAAAATAATAAAAAAATAAAAAATAAAATAAAAAAGGTATATGTATATAAGGAAACGTACCTTAAGCTTCTGTGCGGAGCTCAAGACATAACGAGAAAATGCTACACTAAAAGAACAATACACATACATGGCCACATACCAACAACAAGAAACACTCCTAAACATACATATCTATAAACATAAGCATACATACATACATACATACATACATACATACATACATACATACATACAAAGATCCGAACCTAAAAAATACATAAAACATACATACATGAAACTTACATGCATACATACAAACATACCCACAAAACGAATACATACACACACACACACTAGCATGCCTACATCTATAAACATACAAAACATAGAAACAAACATAGGCATACATACAAACACACATATAAAAACCTACTTACAAACATCCATAGACATACACAAAGCAAACATATAACCACACATAAAAAAAAAACAACCATAAAACAAACATACCTAAAAATATCCATACCTAAACCTGCATGTAACCATACCCGAAACCCTAAACATGCGTACATACATACACATACTTCCAAACCTACACAAACAATCCTGCACACACATACATATCCAAAACCAAGGCGGGGTCCTGGTTAAAAGCAAAGCACGAAAAGATACAAAACATGAAGATACATACGTACACAAACATTCATACGAGCGTTACACACTAAATAAATACTGATTATACTACACACTAAATAAATATATACAAGGAAACTATTTCAACAAGGAAACTATAACAAACGATAACATTAATATATACACATTGTTTAGCTCCAAACTATCAAAATGAATACGGAGTATAACATATCACTAGACATTACAAATCACTAGACATTACAAGTAAAGGGCATTTGACCCGATAAATGTTACTCCGTATATATCAATACTTAAATAGACGTTACGTTATAAAAATATGTCAACTAAATACATTACAAGTATAAGGTTACTCAATAAAACTGCTGCAATAAAAACCCAAGTACAGTAGCTTACTCAAACTACAAGTGACACAATTTTGGCCCATACATGTTGTATTCAGGTTTGGGAAGTCACTTGTATTCACAATTTAGTTGTTTAATCATATTTACAGTAATAAATTAGGGAGGTGATCCTAACACACCATCCATCTACATTTTTGTCTCATAAATTCACAGTTATACCCTTAAATTAATCTAGTAAGTTGAACATATATTATTATTTTAAGTATAATTAAGGATATAATAGTAACTTAAGTGTAGATGTATCAAAAAGTGGTGTATGTGAAAATCACTTCCCAATAAAATAAATTAGGGAGGTAATTCTAACACATCACTTTTTGATCCATCTACTTTTTTGTCTTATAAATTCATAGTTATATTCCTAAATTAATACAGGGAGTTAAGTTAGAAAGGAAAAATAATAAGTGCTTGTGCGCGGGCCATATCCAATCCAACCCGACAAGTACAAAAAAAATCTTCTTTTTTTGACCCAAACTAGTCCAACCTGATACCAGGAAGCTGAAGGTCATGTGCATTTCTTAAAACAAACAGTGTTAACATCATAAGCATATCAAATATTCCCTTTCCTTGTAAATAATCATTTTTTCGAAAGGCAAATTCAAACACACAACAAAAACAACACCAATATTACTAGAATATATACAAATATGTTCACTCCTAAACTTGAACCCAAAACCTTTTGGTTGGTTGAAGGGGTTCACTCGATACTCTTAGGCCAATGACTCTTTAATAGTCATTACTAGAGTCATGTTCTACATACGAGAGCTTCCATCTTTATTTGCTGTGATCAAGTTTCATCAATGAATTTTAATTTTACTCATGTTCTACACCGTCTTTATCGTATTAGCTCGGGTTCTTTATCGTATACGGCTCTAGTTATTGAGTCGACAAAAAGCGTCGATTTATTGGCGATTTGACTAACTCTTAGAGCTAAACTAAATTTTTCAGGCATGATTTAAAACTCATGGAAATTTGATTTTACCATTTTCATGGCATCTCAATTTTGTTTATTTATTTTTTGAAATTGTTTTCCTACTTATTGGCCGGAAGTCCACTCGGAAGCAATCTCTCTATCTGTCGAATAGAGAGAGGGACGACTTTCTCTATTTTTGAGAGTGTTTTCACTCTGGGTGAAGAAATGACTTGTCTTTATTCTCGGATATGGGAATGATTGTCTACATCTCACCTCCCTCATACACCACTTATGTGGTATTGGGTTTTGTTGTTGTTGTATTTGAGCTTGAGGCTCATACCAATTCAAGAACTTCGTTCCTAAATTTAAAATAAAAATTACTTCAATCCTCACCAACATATGTACACTGCATTTTTAATACATTAACAAATATCAATATGGTACCGTGTAAATTTACCCATGAATGAATACGAGGCAGAGTCCTTTGAAAGATGCCGTACGACAAATGATCCATGGGTCGGCCCATGGATTGCATACGCATCTCAAATATCTCTTTGGTATTTCCAATTTCCATGAAAGAATTGGTAAGAAAAGCCTTTGATTCCTTGATATCTCATCGCGAACTGTATAGGAATAGGCTTTTACCATACCTTGTAAAGAAACTTAAAGAGCATCATTTTAAAGAACTTAAACAGAAAAATAACTAAAAAACTGTTATATATTTGATTATTTGAGCACCAAATCCATTTTTCGCCCTACAACTTGGAGAGACAAGCCGAAGCAATTTGAGACCTCGACTAGCAAAAGGCCAGATAGAAGATCACATCAATGACTAACATATTTTTACTTTTTTATTATTATTACTTTATTTTTATTTATTTATTATTTTTTTTTTTTTTTGAAAAAGGCACACTTCATTGATCATATTGAAAAATAGCGTATGTACAAACAATAACTAACTAACATGTACAAGAAAAGATTTATCAACAACCTGTTATTTGAAGGACAATGGTCATTACTGTACTCTTGCCTCACAACCCGTTATTTAGAAGTGAGGTACGTTAACGTTACACGTTTGTCGTATACTCGTATGCGTCAAAGCTTACTAACAAATATGTCAACTTGTTGATGGTCAAAGGAATATATATTTCTTTAGTTACAAATTTACAATTATTGTAGTAAATTGGAAATTGTAAATTCTAATTCATCAGAGTTCCAGAAGTCGGAAATACTCAGGATCGAAGTACTCGGCAAGTAGTAGGTTTTGAAGAGGTCAGATCCGATTGAGTCAACAGGGATTACTCGGTGAACATCCGATTAATAGGTCAAAATTTGGTCAAAGTCAATCTTAATCAACATCCTACTATTACTCCCTGATTATTCTCGGATTCGCCAATTGTTGAAAAACCGTGTGTACTTTTAAAATCAGATTAACGCAGCGGATAGTTAAAATAATAATCAATTATTATTTTATAAACCATTTACAAGATTATATAGTCATATATATAATGAAACATGCACACGATTAATTTATCCCAATGGTCCAATTACACCATAATAATTGTCATGAATATAAAACAAAAGAGGAGTTAACGATATACCTTTCTTGGAGAAATTGATGAGACGGAGAGAAACTTACGATCAAAAGTATGACCGTCTCTTTGGATAGTCCACACTACACTTCAAACAATGCCAATGGATGCTAGTCTAAATACAAGTAACAAATTAATCAACCCTTGATTAATTGTGAAAACAATTAAAATGATAATACTCCGTATATAATTATGTCCTTGATTTCAAACAGAACCAGTGGTGGAGAATTTGGTTGTAATAAGCATGAGACTTTTAGTTGTTGTGTAATAACAAAAATTGTGTGTAAAATGAGTACGGAGAGTTGATATTTAATCCTCTTTTTCATATTACTATTAAAATGCCAGTTGATATTTAATCCTCTTTTTCATATTACTATTAAAATGCCTTTTATGGTTTTTGTCTGTTTTCTTAAGCAATCACACAAGTAGACTTTTTAAAATTTGATATCAATCCAAATCTTTACAAATCTCCTTTTAATATTTGATATCAATTCAAATATTATTCCAAATATTATTTTCCGTTTAAAAAGTCGTATTTCTCAAATACTTTAGGGTTATGTTATGTAACTTATAATTAATAATTTCTATCATGTCGCTTTCATGTGAATAGTAAATTAATTAATTTCATTTCATTTACTATTTATATGAATAGTAAATGAATTAATTTTGATTTACTATTTTGTTACTTGAGTAATATATATACATCATATATATATTTTATTTGACGTCTCGGTATATATGTGTGTGACCCCGAAGGCTCAAATGAAGTTGGCCATATAGTTATATGTTGTACCTTGCACATTAATCATACAGACTCTCACTTGTGCATGGCACAACACTAAGTAACTATACAAACAATGGTAAGCGTCTAGCAACACGATTGTCCCCAAATTCATGTGAGGGTAGTTTCTCGAAACTGTTTATGGTAAGTTTTAAATGTCATTCGTCCTTTTGTTTCAGATACTTTAGTTAAACTTGAGATATGGATCATCGGTCATTCTCATTTGTTTAACAATTTTGTTTCTCGATCTTAGAATTGAATTAGATCACCAAATTAATTAAGTATCATCTTAATTACATCTGGGTGCGGCCACACAAATATCTTATTCATTCATCGAGGAGCTCAAAAAGTATCTAACTCCAAACATTTTAGAGGAACAAATCCTATATTGCATACACGTGTCTATCACGAGCTCTACATTATACCCAATAATGGCCTTTATAACAGCCTTATTCAGGGCAACGTTTAACCATATCAAAGTACAATGCTACATTCATCAAGACGGGCGTGCATCTCAAGTTTAAGGACAGAAAGACATAATCACTAAAAGATTCACTACTGACTACGATCCATGTAGTGACATCTCATGGTTGGGTCATTCCAATATTCATCATCAATGAATACATATGAATTTTGGTCTCAACAAGTTAACTATTCATCATCAATGAATATAACCAAAATTTCACATTAATCTTAATTCATGTTATTCCCATAACATGACCGATTATGGAGATTTTGAATAATCAACAATTATTCATGGATTAAACATGCTAATATAGAACACAGTGATATAAATGAAAATGATCATACCAACTATATATCAATTCATTAATATAAAACTGCTTAATGTTCCAAAAATATCCAAACACTAAATTACAAATGAAAAAGATCAACAGCATAACGAAGTCCAGTATTACTAGAATGATCATCATGCTTGTTGTGCATCATGGGCTTCATGAACGGGTCAGCCACATTATCATTTTTATGAACCTTTAAGAATACTAATATCATTCCTCTTAATGACTTAATGAATGTAGTCAAATTTTTGAAGAATGTGCCAGATACTTTCATGTACATGTGATTCTTTCAAAAGTATATTAACACTCGAACTATCACATTACATATTATAGAAGATTAAATATCGTGTACTACTCTGAGTATAACAACAAACTTCCTTATCCAGACAGCTTTCTGAGCAACTTCTCAGTCAACAATGTATTCTGCTTTTGTTGTAGATTGTTCAATAGTGCTCTGCCTAGAGCTCTTCCAATCAACTATCTTGCCCATCATGACAAAGAAACAACGTGACTGGATCGAGAATTATCTTGATCAGTTTTGTGATGACCCGTCCAAATCCATTTGGACGAATACATCATTCATTGATTTCATAGTGAGGTTTTGACCTCTATATGATACGTTTTGTAAACATTGCATTCTTTTGAAAAGGCACACCATAAATGAATATATATAAATCCAAGGTTTTCGACGTCTGATGATTTCTACGTATCGACAATCACTGTATATAATAGTTTACAATACTACATCCGTTGATAATGCAGTCAAAATAAGATACATGGTGATGATTTTGTGAATGCAAAGTTTTATTGAATAAAGCATGTATGACTCCATGCACATAGCTTGTATAACGTATAAGCAAACAACGGAAGACTTCTAGAAACCTGAGAATAATCATGCTTAAAAGTGTCAGCACAAAGGTTGGTGAGTTCATAGTTTTAATATTGCGCATAATCTGTATATAAAAGTGAATCACAAGTTTTCAGTTGTTTCATCTAGAAACGTTTATCAAAATATTCTACGAAATTGAGCACCCTGGTAACTAAACTTAACGTATATATAATTTATACCCTTTGTATAATCATCTTAATAATACACGCAAACCAACGTGTACTCTTCTCAAATAGCATACGTCCGTTAAAAGGCTAGTGCTCTAGCTCGGATGGGGATATCAAGCCCTATGGATCCATATACTACTACTCGCACCCACCAGTTCTTATAACCGGCAGTTACTAGTCACCAAAGCTAAGGGATTTTCGGTTCAAACTCGGTGTAGAATTTAGTATGTACTTGTATCCATTGTGTTTAAAATAAAGTGCATGTATTCTCAGCCCAAAAATATAGATTGCATAAGCAATTAAAAAGGGAGCAAATGAAACTCACCTTAGCAGCACATAAGGTCATTCACCAAAAAGTGACCGAAACTCGGAATGCAAAATTAACCGTAGATCTCAACCTAGAGAACATATGTTGGTCAATACATGTCTAATAAGCTAGGTTGGGTCATATTGTATCACAATCCTAATACTCGAGACTGACATGCAAAAGTTAACAAAAGTCATCTCAAAAGTCAATCTGACCCAATATGATCTTTAAATCTCTACATGTTTATTATATTAACATAGTATAAGTCTTGATAATTGAACGAATTTATAGTTTATCAAACTCAAAGAATTATTTATTTCAAGAGTTATATTGTATCTGAATGATCATGACAATTGAATATATTTTAACATTTCATATAGTTTCTCAATACCTGTAAAATCAGATTATAGTGTTTATAAAGCTTTTAAAACATGACAAGACATCCAAATTTGACAATTGTTCAATAAGACGAGACGTGCCTTATATAGAAATTCATTTACTCGATTAGTAATATTTGAAAATCCGATTTATCAATCTTGTAAACAAGTTGTTTAAATATCAATTGCAGATTCAAAAGCAATTTCAATTAATGTTAATTATAATTCAGTTGACCATAACTATTAATCCGTTCCTCGAAAACACACGATTTCTAAATGAAAAGTTATTAATTTTTCGACAGCTTTCCAATGACATGCATATCATATACCTTTTATCAATAATATATGTATCAAATTCGTGGTTCATCATAAGCTATCTAATGACAAAATTAAAGCGTACAAGCATACATAAACATATATACTCGAGCACTAGATATGGATACACTATTAATATATAAAAGATTAAGATATAAATGCTTACGTATCAATATTGTGATTCAATATTGCAGAAAAGTACGTAGACGCAATAGAGATGGTAAACACTAGGTTTGACTTGCGAACAATACCCATGAACATTACCCATAACTTCCATAGCTTTAACCCATAGTTTCCTTCGCTTTGACTCATTTGAAAACTTGGTTTGAAATTATTTGAGCAGTACTTCGTCGTAGTATTTTATGTATAATACTAATAATAATAATAATATTAATACTACTGATAATAATAATAAGATTAATAATAATAATAATATTAATAATAATAATAATAATAATAATAATAATAATAATAATAATAATAATAATAATAATAATAATTATTATATAACAGAGGGAGTAGCATATAAGATATGTGTGTATGTGTGTGTACGTCGAGCAAACTGGCCAATTTATAGAAGGTTTCTGAATCCTGACTGTCATGCGATCGCATGGGTTTTATGCCTATTTCTCATGCGATCGCATGGCCCCAAAATCCAGCTCACAATTTTTTTGTTGTTTTGTTTGTCGACATATTTTTATAATATATATATATATATATATATATATAATATATAATTTATATTAATTAATTATATATTATATTATATTCACGTGCATAGTTGACTTTTAATTTTTCGTCCGATGACTCGTACATTTACGCTCGACTAATGTCTCAGTTTCGGTTTCTCGAATGCATTTTCATATGCTTAGAAAACTTGTACTTTACGTTTCGTGATTTGTACCTTTGTCAAAATATAATCTTAAATTATCAATAAACTATATTACTCAAAGTATAACTTATACATTTTAGTAATTTGGTCATTTGCTTCTATAAATCAACTCCTCGTTGTTTATAAAATATATTTAATAATATCGAAACGTTTTATATCTAATTCAATTCTATGCATTATCACATTGTAAAATATATATTTTTGTTTAGAAAAATATAAATTTGTATATAATATTTATTTATCAAACGGAAAAATAAATGGGTTTACTATTATTTACAAAAATAATTTTGAACGTTAATATATATATATATATATATATATATATATATATATATATATATATATATATATATATATATATATATATATATATATATATATATACAATATATATATAAATACTTTTTCTATACACGTTGCAAGTTATTTATATATCAAATACAGTCAAAAAGGAAAGATTTCTTAAATCAAGGTGGACCTCTCAACAAAGACTTATCACAATACTTACGGGATTTATAATTGTTGAAATATCTGCTAATCCAATCATTGGTATTATCTTCTAATTCCGTAGATGAATATATTAAGCATATATTGAGACAAATACGTTTAATCTAAAATATTATACATTTATGAAACAACCCAACCCGTATTTCATACGATATTTTTTTTTAAATAATTCACATTTTCGCGCCAATAAAATATGTAAGCCATTCCACAAGTTCCATTTAAAACGTACCACAATTTAAATGTTTACAAGGCACGAAGGCCATTAATTAAGTTTAATACAAGTTCGACCCACTACAAATGATAGTTTATAATCCAAACGACACCTCGAGCATGGTTTGGGACTAAACTATCCAAAACGTTAGGCCAAATTCCAAAATCTCCAATGAAACATCATCAAAGGACACCTAGTGCCCAACAACCCCTTTTCCCCTATCCGCACCTGCATCTAAAAGGATAAACAACGAGAGGGTAAGCTAAAGCTTAGTGAATGCAATAATTATACACATACATATATAATATACCTACTTGCAAACACTCAATACACATACCGAAATACATGCTAGCAACACAATTAGCTTATCATCCATACGAGGCTACCAACCTCCAATACCACAAGCTAGCATAACAATCGCATATATATATATATATATATATATATATATATATATATATATATATATATATATATATATATATATATATATATATAACTCGAACAATATAATAAGCCCTCGCTTACAACACAATAACCATGGTTAACCAATCGTACAAGGGAATGGTGCCCACGAAAGACCATCGGAGTTCACAACATCCATTAGTGTACTTAACACCTCGTATCACTAACCCCCGGGTGGCATCTTAACACCTCGATACTTCACCCTCGGGTGGCGTCTTAACACCTCGACACTTCACCCTTTATTATGGAGTGGCGTCTTAACACCTCGATACTTCACTCCTTGGTGGCATCTTAACACCTCGATGCTTCACCTTGAGTGGCATCTTAACACCTCTATGCTTCACTCATCACGTGAAACGTAGTGTCTTAGCACCTCGACACTTCACATCTCAGGCTACAACAAATAGATACATTATATACCTACACATATAATTATTCCACTCACCTTAACGATTCAGTGATGATTTAATGCTTTCGTATGATTCGAGCAAAGTACCTAGTACATAAGTACACATTTAATACACAACAAGTGGAATTAACCACCTTACTCACTCTTGAGCATTTAATGACCCAATTTGCATTAAATGGCTCAACTACATCAAAACCGCCCATAAATGGCCAAGACTCAACTTTAATCACTAAAGCTGGTGAATTAAAGTCTATTAACTTTAACTAACGCAAACTTAGGGTAATTCATACTCATTTCGCCCAAACTAGGTCAACATTACTCTTTTGACCCATTTTAATACTTAAACTTACAATTTTAGTCAAACATGACCCATTTACAATTCTTCCTTCAATTACAAGTGCATTAGTGATTAAAACACCATTTAACACTTACAACTCCAAATTATAAGACCAAACTCTAGATTATGGCTATTTAGGGTTTCCTTTTATCACCTAACCCAAATCCACCCATATTACTCCCAAATGGGTCTTACAAGTTCCAAATGAACCAAACCCTAGCATAAACTAATTAAGACTCAAAACATGGAGTTAGGACTTACCAACACTATCCTCTTGTAGCTAAGAACAAGGAGAACAACTTTAATTCTTGCTCCAAGGTTTGATTCACAAATCTCCACTCTCAAATCTCACTTGAAATCAAATGGGTTTTTAAGTTTTGAGAGTAAATGGAGAAAGAAAAGGGAAATGAAAATGAATAAAATGGATAAGTGGTGGATGTTTAGTGCTCCAATCAGATCTAGATGTAAAATGATGATTTTGCCCTTGAACCACTTATTTTAAAAACAAAATCCGGAACCAGTTCACCAAGTGGGTCGCGGCGCGGCGTTTAACGTATTTTACGAGCTTTCTTAAATCATTCATGACTCAGATTCTAGTTATTTGTCGCGGTGCGACCCTCTTCTCCGCGGCGCGACATATAAAAGGAAACTCGACCCTTCTTAACATGCCTCCTGACTCTGGTTTGAGTTCAATGTCGCGGCGCGACAAAGGCTTCCGCGGCACGGCAATGGCCTTCAACTGAGCCATTCGACAACTTTACACAACTTAACGATTTATCCAACTTGTACACTTCGTTCACGCTTCCTATGCACGTCTAAACCTCATCTTTAGTCTCACAAGCCTTAACATCAACAAAGGCTCATGCATATAACTATACATGCATATATTCTAAACACATATATATTTATACATACATATTAGTATGTATATATATATATATATATATATATATATATATATATATATATATATATATATATATATATATATATATATATATAATTACACAATTACTAACACTTAAGTCTTTTAATCATATAAATGCACAAGTTATAAGCGTACTAAAAATTAAGTTTGTACCTTTAAATATGTACGGGAAAAACGGGATGTTACAACTCTCCCCCACTTGAATCGGAGCGCGTCTCGCAATCCAAGCCTCATGACAAGAGGGAAGATAAACCAACACGAATTCTTCAGGCTCTGATGTTATGCGAGGTGTATATGAAATAGCTTTATTTTTACAACTAAATACTATTAAGTACGATACAATTTTACACAAGATATTTATTTATTTATAGAATGGATATACTTAAACTTTGCTACAACACTTATAGGCAGTGTACCTAATCGTACAGTAGTGTAGTTTTTAGTAAGTCCGGTTCGTTCCACAGGGAATCTTTTAAACAAAGCTTAACGCTATATTAGTTTTAATTTATAAAAATACTAATATATATATATATATATATATATATATAAGTAATATTATTATTATAAACGGGGGTTTTATACCGTTTAATGACCGGTTTGTCGATTTTAAAACTTAGTCGCAGTTAAAACCTAATGTAAAATATTAAAAATAAATATAACTTAATTTAAAGCGAAAAGTAAATAACGATAATGAAATTGCGATTAATAAAAGTGCGATAAAATAAAATTGCAATAATTAAAAAGTACGATAATTAAAAGTGCAATTAAATACAATAACAATAAATAAAAGTGCGATAATTAGAAGTGCAATTAAATATAAAATAAAGGAAATTAAATATGAAATAAAATAATTATGCTTATTTAAACTTCCGTAATCATGATGTTTGACGTGTTGATTTTAGTTTTATGCCCATGGGTTAATTGTCCTTTGTCCTGGATTATTTAATATGTCCGTCTGGTTTTTGTCCATAACAGTCCATCAGTCATAAATATAAAGTGCGAGTATCCTCGTCAAATTATCCTATACCCGAAGTCAAATATTCCAACTAATTGGGGACTTAAACTGTAACAAGATTTTAATACTTTGTTTAATAATTACACCAGGTTATCGACTGCGTGTAACCCAAAGTTTTAATATTTTTTTATTAATTATGCCAAGTGTCCTTGTACATAATTTCACCCCTGTTTTAATAATTCCATAGACTATTAATCCATTCCCGTGTCCGGTTAAATGAACGATTATTCGTACATATAAATACCCCGCCCATCGTGTCCGATCGAGTGTATAAGGTTATTTATAGGGACGTCCAATTGTAAATCTTTATATTAAAATTAACAAACTATCATTTAGTTAAACAAATATAAAGCCCATTAATAGCTCATAGTCTAATTTCCACAAGTGTCGTTCTTTTGTCCAAACCCCAATTATGGTACAAAGCCCAATTACCCAATTTTAGTATTTTTAGCCCAACATCATGATTACTTCGATTTAAATAAGCATAATAATAACTTAGCTACGAGACATTAAATTAAAAAGGTTGAACATAACTTACAATGATTAAAAATAGCGTAGCGTTACACGGACAGAATTTCTACTTACACCCTTACAATATTCGCTAACATACCCTTATTATTAGGATTTAAAATTAAAATTAAAATTAAATATATATATATATATATATATATATATATATATATATATATATATATATATATATATATATATACACACACACGTTACATATAGATAGAGAGATTGATATAAGGATATATAAAACGATCAAAATGCGTTAACTTTTATAGGCATTTTTGTCCATGGTATCTCCGTGAGTCGCGGTCCCTTTGCACTACAAACTCCGCAAGTCACGGAGTTCGTAAACCCAGCTCACACAAGTTTGGATCCTAGTCTGCCGACGGTTTTAATATATAAATATAATATATATATATAATTATATAATTAATTATATATTATATTATATTTATATACATAGTTAACTTGTAATTTTTAGTCCGTTGCGTCGAGCGTTGAGAGTTGACTCTGGTCCCGGTTCCAGATTTTTGAACGTCCTTGCGTACAATTTAATATCTTGTACTTTGCATTTTGAATCTTGTACGCTTGTAATTCTGAGACGTTTCTTATCACTAATTGGAACATCTTTGATTGTATTTTTTACTTTGGAGCTTTTTGGTCGTTTGTGTCTTCAATTCGTCGAATCTTTCTTTTGTCTTCACCTTTTATTATTTAACCGAATATCACTTGTAAATAGAACAATTGCAACTAAAAGCTTGTCTTTCTTGAGGAATAATGCTATGAAATATATGTTCGTTTTTAGCATTATCAAATATTCCCACACTTGAGCGTTGCTTATCCTCAAGCAATATAGTCTTGAAATATAGTAGAATCACTTCTTTATTCTTCACATTTTGTACATCAGTGATTTCTATACGACTGTATAAACAATGGTAGTAACGATGTGGTTTACAGTCCCACATGACTATAAAATTTAGATCCATTAAGGAAATTGGATCTTTATGAAACATTTGATCTTTTGAAAATTCATTCTAGCTTTTACCCTAGTTAAGTTTTTCGGAATAACCCTTCACCGGTGTTTGCAAATTCTTTTTGTGGGTTTGGTGGGTTTCAGATTTGAAAATTTTAGCTCAAAACTTACGGTTTTGTGTCACCCACTTTCTAACCTTGTATTAGGAAAGCAACACGTCCAGTATAATTGCTCCGTATATTACCTTTAGGTAAACTACCGTCCGGTTGTAAAGGAAAGCGTTGAACAAGTAACTGTTAAGGCAATGTCCCCTGACATGCTTTTAATTATGGTCTATAACGTGTCGGACGCAATTACTATCCTTTGTAGGAGCAATAGTAAAGCTCACCCTTATAATTTTTCGGTCTGGCACAAGGTCCTGTCTTTGACCATGCTATGCAACCACCGTTCTTACGGTTGACACCCGAATTGGTTCAGGTGACCTAATGAATTCCAGGTGAATTCCTAGGATTTTACGTTCAATGGTAATGAACGCATTGAAAATGGGTTTTCAGAAAACAAATCGGTTTTAATTTGATCAAAATATTTTCTCGTTCAAGCTCGAGTTTAGATATCATCGAATTCCATGAGTTTGAATTCTCAATCTTTAAGGTCAATCTCAAGGATTGAGTAATATCAGTCTTAAAAGCTGATTTTTGATCTTTAAGGAGATTATCCTTTCTGGGGATCTGATTCATTATCTTATCCAGCTAATTTGCACGGCGTCCTCCCCATTTTACGAGACAGATCCTCTCATGGTTAGGATAAGTCTGACCACTTGGCGACCCTGTTTTATGCTGAGGTCCGTGGATTTCCTGCTGATTTTAGAGATGACTTTTCTAGATTTTTCATCAACCTACAGCTGGTCTGGACGACAACTTCTTGACCTAAATCAAGAAGCGCGTGTCTTTTTCGGAAGACTTTACTTCCTTTTAATGATGGAATTGATTCATCGTGTAGATCCATCTTTCTTTCAAATATATTATAATAAATCGGGTAAAACTGTTTATTTTCGTCCAAAACAAAAGTATTTTCAATTAATTGTACAAAAATATGTGATATATGTTTTGAATAACTTGGTAAAAATTTCCCACACTTGGCTTTTATTTTCCTTTCTTTGCCTTTTTATTTTCCTCTATTCCATTTTAAATGAATTCTAACATTTTAGTTTGTTTCTCAATTTATGTCCTTTTCGAGGTAACAATAATTTCGGTGTTAACACCTAGTTTTATCGTTCATAAATATGTATAAACATGATTTTGAGTTCATTTAATTGAAAATTTTGAAAATTTTTATTAGAATTGGGTAGTCAGTATATAAGACTAGGGCTGTTCTTTATTATCAGAGAGCACTAGATTCTAATACAACTACTGCGTTACTAGTATTTTTAATGGTAACCAAGTGTTTAAATAAATTTTTTTTAAAATCCTAAAGAATTTAACCCCTTCCCACACTTAAGATCTTGCAATGCCCTCATTTGCAAGAAATCAGTAACAATTTAAATTATTGAGGGTGATTAGCGTAGAAAAATGATTAAATTTTACCAAAGTTTCCAAACATATTGGATTTTTTTCGTATATCTTTAACTTATAAAACAAATAATTAATTAATTTTAAAATTTTATTTCTTTTAAGAATGAGGGCGTTTCGGTACGTTGACCTAGTCTGTCCCTCAACAAAATTTTAAAATTTGTCTTTTTGAAGCGTTGTTTTAAAAGCTAAGATTTTTTTTGATTTTTTTAATGTTTTTGGCATACTTTAATTCAATAAGATTAAAAATAATGATAATAAAAGTTCTCGTCCCTCCCTCGGGTAAAGCAATTTCGGTTCAAAGACCTAGTCTTCAACTCACGACGAATTTTAAAAATCATATTTTTAACTTAGCGAAATAAAGTAAATTTTTGTTTTTTAAATTCACACCAAACTTAAATTTAAAATGCATAAAATTAAAAATTCATATTATTAAAAATTCACACCAAGCTTAAATTTAATTTTGTTTTTATACATACAAACTTATATTAAAAATATTAATTTTTAAAATATTTAGAATTTTAAATATATTGATTTAAAAAGTTTACAATATCAATTTAAGATTTATATATTAATTCTAAAAACATGGTAAAAATAAAATTAAAAATCTTTTTGGCTTTTATTCCACTTTAATCAATCAAATATTATCAAAAATATGCGCCCCTCTTTTCGGTAAAGTAATTTCGGTTCCATGATCTAATTTAACTCATGACGAATTTTTGAAATATTTTGGGTTGATTGATTAAAGATATTTATACCTTAAGAATAAACGTTAAATTTCGCAGTGATGTAATAAATTTTTGTATGATATCAATAATTTCGGTCGCAAGACCTAATTTCATCGAATACCAATTTAATACTTTATAGCGAACAAATTAGCGTTTATTATCAAAAGGTTAAAAATAAAAATAAAAATAAAAAAAAACTGTACAGACTTACCTGTGAAATATATTTCTTAGTGATATGCTCTAGCCCACTCATAAGATAGTCGGACTAATTGGTTTTCCATGGCTACATAGGCGTAACCTCGAGCATTTAATGTTTTTTCTTCTAAACATATGAACGATCCATCTCTGCATAAAGTAACAAATTCGGTATTTGAATAAGTTTGATTATTTGAACATTTACTTTCGTGTGACCATTTTCCGCATTTGTGACATCTTTCAAGGTGTCGTGCTCTTCTTTTCGCTGCAGATTTTGATTTTCCTTTACCAAATTGTAACTTATTATCTTCGCATCTGGATTCTTTTCTTACTCCGTCCAATTTTTCTCTGATTACTGATACTAGTTCACTCAGTAGTGTGTCATTATTACGTTTAGTGATCAAAGCGTGTAGCATTAGACCATGGTTTAGTTCACAGGAAGTCTTCATTTCGTAAAAACCTAAAAAAAAATAAAAATTCAGAATGGGGGGAGAAGACTAGTTCTTTAAGGTCTGCTAGGGAAAGACCATTCGGGTTCCATTTTCGAGAACTACACGAAAACAGAAAATCTAACTCTAACAGAAATACATATTATCCTTTAAAGACTTGATTCTCCCCACACTTAGTTAGCTGTGGTATCAAAATTGTGATTAACTTCGTTGTTGACTTCCATCGGACTATCTATGTAGTGTTTAACTCTGTGACCATTAACCTTAAATTCAATTCCATTTGAATTTATTAATTCTATCGTTCCGTATGGGAAAACTCTTTTGACTATGAATGGTCCAGACCATCTTGATTTCAATTTTCCAGGAAATAGCTTGAATCGTGAATTGAAAAGAAGAACTCTGTCTCCTTCTTTAAATTCTTTTGAACTTCTGATTCTTTTATCATGCCATTTCTTCGTTCTTTCTTTATAGATTAACGAATTTTCGTATGCTTCATGTCTTGATTCTTCTAATTCGTTTAATTGACTTAACCGTAGATGTCCAGCTTCATGTAAATCAAGATTACATGTCTTCAAAGCCCAAAATGCTTTGTGTTCAATTTCTACTGGAAGATGACATGCTTTTCCGTAAACGAGTTTAAAAGGTGTGATTCCAATTGGAGTTTTGTAGGCTGTTCTAAAAGCCCAGAGTGCATCCTCCAATTTTATGGACCATTCCTTCGGATTTGATCCTACGGTTTTCTCTAGAATACGTTTTAAAGCTCGGTTGGTATTTTCAACTTGTCCACTTATTTGTGGATGATATGCGGTGGAGATTTTATGAGTTACTCCATATCTTTTAAGAACTTTCTCAAGTTGATTATTACAAAAATGAGTTCCCCGATCACTTATTAAAGCTTTCGGTGTTCCAAACCTTGCAAAAAGACGTTTTAAAAAGTTGACTACAACTCGTGCATCGTTAGTTGGAAGAGCTTGTGCTTCTGCCCATTTAGATACATAATCAATGGCTACGAGAATGTAGAGATTATTATGAGATTTTAGAAATGGACCCATAAAGTCAATACCCCAAATGTCAAATACTTCACATACTTGAATGACATTTTGTGGCATTTCATCACGTTGACTTATTTTTCCGGCCCTTTGACAAGCATCACAGGATTTGCAAAGAAGGTGTGCGTCTTTGTAAATTGTAGGCCAATAGAATCCAGCATCATAAACTTTTCTTGCTGTTAGTTGAGGCCCATAATGCCCTCTAGTTGGTCCTGTGTGACAATGGTTTAAGATTTTACTAGCTTCATCTCCGAATACACATCGGCGTATTATTCCATCGGGACAACTTTTAAACAAATGTGGATCTTCCCAGAAATAGTGTTTTATATCACTGAAGAATTTCTTTCATTTTTGGAAGGACAATCCTTTCTCAAGGAATCAACAAACTAAGTAGTTTGCATAGTCTGCAAACCATGGTATTTCATTATAATCTATCTTCAATAGATATTCATCAGGAAAGTTGTCTTGTATGGCCGATTCATTTAGAACTTCTAATTCAGGATTTTCAAGACGAGAAAGATGATCAGCGGCGAGATTTTCTGCTCCTCTTTTATCTCGAATTTAAATATCGAACTCTTGTAAGAGTAAGATCCAACGGATTAATCTTGGTTTGGCATCTTGTTTCGAAAATAGGTATCTAAGAGCAGAATGGTCGGTATAGACCACCGTTTTAGCTAGAACGAGATATGAACGAAATTTGTCAAAAGCAAAGACAATAGCAAGGAGTTCTTTTTGAGTAGTTGTATAATTTGTTTGTGCTCCCTGTAACGTCTTACTAGCATAATATATAGGTTGAAATCGTTTTTCAATCCTTTGTCCTAAAACGGCTCCCATTGCAAAATCACTTGCATCGCACATAAGTTCAAATGGTAGATTCCAATTTGGAGTTATCATGATCGGCGCATTAGTGAGTTTCTCTTTAAGAATATTAAAAGATTTGATACATTCCTCTGAAAAGATGAATGGAGCATCCTTTTCTAGGAGTTTATTCATAGGAGTGGCAATTTTAGAAAAATCTTTTATGAAACGTCGGTAAAAACCGGCATGCCCTAGAAAACTCCTAACTCCTCTAACATTGGTGGGATGTGGAAGTTTAGCAATTACATCTACTTTAGCTCTATCCACTTCAATTCCTTCCTTTGAAATTTTATGTCCAAGAACGATGCCTTCTTTAACCATGAAATGACATTTCTCCCAATTAAGTACTAGATTTGATTGTTCGCATCTAATAAGCATTCGTTCCAGATTAACTAGACATGATTCAAATGTATCACCGAAGACTGAAAAGTCATCCATGAAAACTTCCATGCATTCTTCTATCATGTCGTGAAAAATCGCCATCATGCACCTTTGAAAGGTTGCAGGGGCGTTGCCAAGTCCAAATGGCATGCGTTTGTAAGCAAAAGTACCATAAGGGCACGTGAATGTGGTTTTCTCTTGGTCTTCGGGTGCTATTGGATTTTGAAAATATCCGAAAAAACCATCTAGAAAACAATAGTAACTGTTTCCGGATAATCTTTCCAACATTTGATCAATGAAAGGTAAGGGAAAGTGATCTTTTCTGGTGGCGTCATTTAATTTTCTATAATCAATACATACACGCCATCCTGTTACAGTCCTAGTAGGAATAAGCTCATTTTTCTCATTTGTAATAACAGTCATGCCACCCTTCTTAGGCACGCATTGAACTGGGCTTACCCATGGACTATCAGAAATTGGATAAATTAAACCTGCATCTAGCAGTTTAATAATTTCTTTCTTAACAACATCTTGCATATTAGGATTTAGTCTTCGTTGACGTTGCACATACGTTTTATGACCTTCTTCCATAAGGATTTTATGTGTGCAATACGAAGGACTTATTCCTTTAATATCATGAATCTTCCATGCAGTGGCTGGTTTATGAACTTTTAACACAGAAATGAGTTGTGATTTTTCATTTTCAGTAAGAGAAGACGATATTATTAAAGGTAATTCAGATTCACCATGTAAATAAGCGAATTCCGAATGATTTGGAAGTGGCTTTAACTCTAATGTCGGAGGTTCTTCTATCGATGATTTATATCGATATCTGTCTTCTTCTTTTAGCATTTGAATTTCTTCTGTTGTTGGTTCATATCCATTAGCTATTAGTGTAGCTAACATTTCAGTTTCATCAATTGGTTAGGTTCCTTCTTCTAAAGAACATTCTCCTGTTCCTTGTAATTCTGGAAATTCTTCTAACAATTCTGCATGTGAATCTATAGTTTGAATATAATAACATGTATCATCTGTAGATTGCGGTTGTTGCATAGCTCTATCAACTGAAAAGGTAACACTCTCGTCCTCTATTCTTAGGGTCAGTTTCTTACCAAACACGTCTATCATTGCTTTAGCCGTGTTTAAGAATGGTCTTCCTAATATGAGAGGAACTTGAGAATCTTCTTCCATGTCCAGAACAACAAAATCTACTGGAAATACTAAAGTACCAACTTTAACTAGCATGTTTTCCATTATCCCTCTAGGATATTTTATTGATCTATCGGCTAGTTGTATGCTTATTCTTGTTGATTTCAATTCTCCAAGGTCTAGTTTAGTGTATAGTGAATACGACATTAAATTTATACTAGCACCTAAGTCTGCCAATGCTTCTATTGAACTAAGACTACCCAGAAAGCATGGAATTGTGAAACTTCCTGGATCAGATAATTTTTCTGGTATCTTATTCAACAGCACTGCTGAACAATTAGCATTCATAGTAACAGCCGAGAGTTCTTCCATTTTCTTTCTATTTGAGATTAGATCTTTCAGAAATTTAGCATATCTAGGCATTCCTGAAATTACATCAATGAAAGGAAGATTTACATTTATCTGTTTAAACATATCCAAGAATTTGGATTGCTCGGCTTCAAGTTTCTCTTTTTTCATTTTACTCGGGTAAGGAAGTGGTAGTTGGTATGCTTTAACATAAGGTTTAGCCTTAACTGTGTTATCTTCATTAACCTTTTCAACTACCGGTTCTTTTTCCTTATCTTGTTCAGGTTGTGGTTCTTGTGGAGTAGGAATAGCTTTCTCAGAAATTACAGGTATTTCAGGTGGTTTAAGTGTAATACCACTTCTTGTGGTAATGGCTTTAGCTGTTTCATTCCGGGGGTTAGCATTTGTATCACTAGGTAAACTTCCCGGTTTTCTTTCACCTATTAACCTTGCTAGGTTACTTACTTCTTGTTCCAAATTTTGAATAGAAGCTTGTTGATTTCTAAATGCTTGAGCATTTTGTTCATTAGTTTGTTTCTGAGATGTGAAAAATTGCGTTTGAGTTTCAACTAGCTTCGTCATCATATCTTCTAAATTCGGCTTTTTATCATCGGTTTGTGGTGGTTTGTTTTGAAAATTAGGTCTTTGCTAGTTGTAAGTATTATTGGATACTTGTTGATTGCTAGGACCTTGTTGGTTGTTGTATGGAATATTTCGGTTATAATTCTAGTTTTGATTGTAAATTGGTCTTGGCGGTTGATAATTATTCTGATAATTATTTCCAGGCCTTTGGTTTATGTATGAAATATTCTCTCTTTGTTCCATTGTTAGTTTAATACTGAGACATTCTTTTGTCAAATGTGGTCCTCCACACTGCTCACAACTAATTCGTATTGAGTGAATATCTTTAGTCATCTTTTCCATTCGTCTCTTGACAGCATCTATCTTTGCGGAAATGGAATCTAAGTCATGGCTAGAATCGGCTCTAGCTGCTCTAGATGATCTAACGATATCTTTTTCTTGGTGCCACTCATGTGAGTGGGAAGCAGTGTTATCAATAATTTTGTAAGCATCAGTTTCGGTTTTCTTCATAATAGAACCACCAGCTGCTATATCGATGTCTTTCCTTGTAGTGATGTCGCATCCTTGGTAGAATATTTGTACTATTTGACATTTGTCTAAACCATGTTGCGGACATCCTCTTAATAACTTTCCAAATCTTGTCCACGCCTCATATAGAGTTTCATTTGGTTTCTGTGTGAACGTAACAATTTCTCCTTGAAGTCTCACGGCTTTAGATGCCGGAAAGAATTGTTTAAGAAATTTTTCAAATAAAACGTCCCATGTATCGATCGCCCCTTCAGGTAATGATTCCAACCAATCTTTGGCTTCTCCCTTTAAATTCCAAGGAAATAACATGAGATATATCTGTTCATCCTCAACTTCTCGGATTTTAAATAGTGTGCAGATCCTATTAAAGGTACGAAGATGTTCATTTGGATCTTCCTTCAGCGCACCACTAAATTGGCATTGATTAGTCACCATATGTAGAATTTGTCCTTTGATTTCATAATCTGGCGCATTAATGTCTGGATGAGTAATTGCGTGACCTTGGCCAGTGCGTTTAGCTCGCATTCGGTCTTCCATACTTAATGGTTCCAGATTCTCCATGATTGAATTTGTTAAATCTGAATCACTAGAGGATTCTGATTTAATGGTTCGTTCCTCAACAATCTCTGTTTGAATGATTGGTGGTTCCGGAGGAAAAATTAATGGTTCAGGATCTATGAATCGTCCCTGAATATTCTCCGGATTCTCAATTGTGAGGTTGGGTTCAAAAAATGGATTATCGGAAATTTGAATTGTAGTACTTGGTCGACTGGATGACGATTCTAAAAAAAAATTCAACGGCGACAATATTTGCTAGATGTCTTGATCGAGTTACAGGTGGTGAACGTATAAAAGGTGGTGAACGTCTTGCTCGGTGCGTTCACTGAATATCCTATTAGTTTTTAAAAGGAAAGAAAAATTATATAAGTTATCCAATTAATAGACTTTTCTGATTTTGCCCACGTTTCGAATAGCCAAAAGATGCAGCAGAGGGGCAGGATTCGTTTGGTCTCAATATAATTGAGTACTGTTTGGCTCCAATAACCCGGTCCACGTACAAATCCAACTATTACTACGAACCAGAAAATTTTGATGTCTATCAATTTAACCACTTAAAATAAATTTTCGTAATTTTAAGAAGTTTTAGAGAAGAAATAGAATAAAAATCTATGTCCTAAAAACTAGAATGACGAGAAATAAGAAAGAAAAAGAGCGCGTCGAAAAAGGTCGAAAAAGAAAAGGGTTGAAAAATAAAAGGCGTCAAAAAATAAGAAAGAAAAAGAGTGACTATGAAACTTTAAAACACTCGACTAACCCAACCTTATTACTATCACTAACTTAAAATTAAAATTGCAAATTGAGATTACTAATTGGAGTGATAATTGATACATAGGTAAAAGGCGTCAAAAAATAAAAATAAGAAAGTAGCGCGTCAAAACATAAAAAGGAACTAAAAACTAAAAAATTAAAAGTTGCGTCTAAAAATATTAAAGCTTACAAGTAAAACTATATCCCAAATGGCAATATCTTAAAAAGGTACTAAAACTTAAAAAGGCATCGCAAAATTCTAAAGCACCTAAATCTTGGTCTAAAGAAAAAGCACTTAAGGGATTTTACGGCAAAGCCTAAAAATCTAGAAATAAAAAAAAAACTAAGGCAAAAACTATGACTTAAAACTAATTACGAGCGAAAAATACAACAAATTACGCTAAAACAATTAAAAAAGGGCAAAATATAAAAATATACTAAAAGTTGTAAAAAGTACAATTTTTATAAAAATATTATTTTTATATTATTTATTTTTATAAAACTATTAATTTTGTAAATTATTTAAACTAATTAAACTAATTAAACAAAATAATAACTTAAATTAACTAATTAAAAACTAAAAACCTAATTAGGGTTTTAAATAAAATAATAATAATAATAATTACTCCGTAATGATGCTGGTTAGGGTTTCTGTGTACGCGTGTCAGGGTGGCTCCGGGAGTCGCGATGCCACGTACCAGAAAACTCCGCGAGTCGCGGAGGTTAAAATTTTAAATGCACAAATATCGTTCGACAGGTTCTGTAGTTTTTTTAAATTATATTTTATATATTTTTCTGTTTTTAATAATTATATAAAATATAATAAATAAAAACTTGTATTTTAAAAACTAAAATAAAAAAATAGAGATACTTTATAATTTTATAAATAAAAATCTTAAAAATAGATTTATATATTTTTTTTTTCGATTTTTAAATTTTTAAATTTTTTTAATATTTAAAATGTATATTTACAAAAACTAAATAAAACTTAATAAAAATTCTCTTTTTATTTTTTTATGTGTGTGGCGTTTCGCTTCGTCGTTCCCCGGCAGCAGCGCCAAAAATACTTGATGTTATGCGAGGTGTATATGAAATAGCTTTATTTTTACAACTAAATACTATTAAATACGATACAATTTTACACAAGATATTTATTTATTTATAGAATGGATATACTTAAATCTTGCTACAACACTTATAGGCAGTGTACCTAATCGTACAGTAGTGTAGTTTTTAGTAAGTCCGGTTCGTTCCACAGGGAATCTTTTAAACAAAGCTTAACGCTATATTAGTTTTAATTTATAAAAATACAAAATATATATATATATATATATATATATATATATATATATATATATATATATATATATATATATATATATATATATATATATATATATATATATATATATATATATATATAAGTAATATTATTATTATAAAGGGGGGTTTTTTACCGTTTAATGACCGGTTTGTCGATTTTAAAACTTAGTCGCAGTTAAAACCTAATGTAAAATATTAAAAATAAATATAGCTTAATTTAAAGCGTAAAGTAAATAACGATAATGAAATTGCGATAAAATAAAATTGCAATAATTAAAAAGTACGATAATTAAAAGTGCAATTAAATACAATAACAATAAATAAAAGTGCGAAAATTAGAAGTGCAATTAAATATAAAATAAAGGAAATTAAATATGAAATAAAATAATTATGCTTATTTAAACTTCCGTAATCATGATGTTTGACGTGTTGATTTTAGTTTTATGCCCATGGGTTAATTGTCCTTTGTCCTGGATTATTTAATATGTCCGTCTAGTTTTTGTCCATAACAGTCCATCAGTCATAAATATAAAGTGCGAGTATCCTCGTCAAATTATCCTATACCCGAAGTCAAGTATTCCAACTAATTGGGGACTTAAACTGTAACAAGATTTTAATACTTTGTTTAATAATTACACCAGGTTATCGACTGCGTGTAACCCAAGGTTTTAATACTTTGTTATCAATTATGCCAAGTGTCCTTGTACATAATTTCACCCCTGTTTTAATAATTCCATAGACTATTAATCCATTCCCGTGTCCGGTTAAATGAACGATTATTCGTACATATAAATACCCCGCCCATCGTGTCCGATCGAGTGTATATGGTTATTTATAGGGACGTCCAATTGTAAATCTTTATATTAAAATTAACAAACTATCATTTAGTTAAATAAATATAAAGCCCATTAATAGCTCATAGTCTAATTTCCACAAGTGTCGTTCTTTTGTCCAAACCCCAATTATGGTACAAAGCCCAATTACCCAATTTTAGTATTTTTAGCCCAACATCATGATTACTTCGATTTAAATAAGCATAATAATAACTTAGCTACGAGACATTAAATTAAAAAGGTTGAACATAACTTACAATGATTAAAAATAGCATAGCGTTACACGGACAGAATTTCGACTTACACCCTTACAATATTCGCTAACATACCCTTATTATTAGGATTTAAAATTAAAATTAAAATTAAAATTAAAATATATATATATATATATATATACGTTACATATAGATAGAGAGATTGATATAAAGATATATAAAACGATCAAAATGCGTTAGCTTTTATAGGCATTTTTGTCCAGGGTATCTCCGCGAGTCGCGGTCCCTTTGCACTACAAACTCCGCAAGTCGCGGAGTTCGTAAACCCAGCTCACACAAGTTTGGATCCTAGTCTGCCGACGGTTTTAATATATAAATATAATATATATATATATATAATTTATATAATTAATTATATATTATATTATATTTATATACATAGTTAACTTGTAATTTTTAGTCCGTTGCGTCGAGCGTTGAGAGTTGACTCTGGTCCCGGTTCCGAATTTTCGAACGTCCTTGCGTACAATTTAATATCTTGTACTTTGCGTTTTGAATCTTGTACTCTTGTAATTTTGAGACGTTTCTTATCAATAATTGGAACCTCTTTGATTGTATTTTGTACTTTTGAGCTTTTTGGTCGTTTGCGTCTTTAATTCGTCGAATCTTTCTTTTGTCTTCACCTTTTATTATTTAACCGAATATCACTTGTAAATAGAACAATTGCAACTAAAAGCTTGTCTTTCTTGAGGAATAATGCTATGAAATATATGTTCATTTTTAGCATTATCAGGCTCCCAAGTAAACTCGGAACCTTTACTACGACGCCATTGAACTATAAAAGTTCTTACTTCTTTATTTCTCAACCTTTTGACCTTCTCATCGAGTATGGCAATCGGCTCCTCAATATATTCTAACTTATTGTTTAGCTCAATCTCGTCTAATGGCACCCAAGATGAATCATCCGCAAGACACTTACGGAGATGGGAAACATGAAATGTATTATGGATCCCCGCAAGCTCTTCGGGTAATTCCAAACGATATGCAACTTCACCAACACGAGCTAGAATTTTAAAAGGACCAATAAACCGAGGAGCTAACTTTCCCCGTTTTCGAAACCGAATAATACCTTTCCATGGTGAAACCTTAAGCATCACCATGTCACCTTCTTGAAATTCGATCATTCGTCTACACTTGTCGGCATACGACTTTTATCTATCTTGCGCCTTTTTCAAATGATCCCGAATCATATCAATCTTGCTATTCGTTTCTAAGACCAAATCGGTACTCCCGATTTCTTTTTGACCAATTTCACCCCAACAAATCGGATTTCGGCACCTCCGCCCATAAAGCATCTCGTAAGGTGGCATCCCGATACTAGTATGATAACTATTATTGTACGAGAATTCCACCAAAGGTAAGTGCTCATCCCAACTACCACCGAAATCAATAATACACGCCCGTAACATATCCTCCAATGTTTGATTCGTATGTTCGGTTTGACCGTCCGTTTGAGGATGATACGCCGTGCTCAATTTCAATTGTGTACCCATATCTTCGTGAAACTTCTCCCAAAATCGAGATGTAAAACGGGTATCTCGATCCGAAATAATAGATATAGGAACCCCGTGTCTCGCTATCACCTCTTTGATAAACAACTTAGCCAAAGTCTCTGATGATATCGCTTCCTGGATGGGAAGAAACAACGCACTCTTCGTCAATCGATCAACTATCACCCAAATCGAATCGAATTGGGTTCTCGCCGTCTTTGGTAACTTTGTGATAAAATCCATGGTAATGTGCTCCCATTTCCACTTCGGGATTTCTAACAGTTGTAACTTACCATACGGCTTTTGGTGTTCGGCTTTAACTTGCAAACACGTGACACATTGCTCAACATACTTAACAACATCACGTTTCATGCCCAGCCACCAATAATCCTTTCTCAAATCGAGATACATTTTCGTAGCGCCTGGATGAATGGAATACTTTGACTTATGTGCTTCATCAAGTAGCACTCGTTGATAATCCCCCATCTTAGGCACCCACACTCTTCCTTGAAAAGACAACAAACCACGCGAACCCATAGTAATGAATTCCGCTTGCCTCACAATTCATTCCGCATGCTTGTTGTGAACGTAAGCTTCAATTTGAATCACACCAAGTTTTTCAAGAAAATCGTTAGTAATAATCATACGTAACAATCCTACTCGTATCGCCGGATGTTGACTCTTTCGACTTAATGCATCCGCGACCACATTCGCCTTGTCCGGATGATAAAGTATTTCACAATCATAATCTTTTACTACATCCATCCACCTACGTTGACGATAATTCAAATCTCTTTGATCGAAAAGATGTTTCAAACTCTTGTGATCCGAATAAATCGTACACTTGACACCATACAAGTAATGGCGCCAAATTTTCAACGCATGCACAACCGCTGCCAACTCAAGATCATGAGTCGGATATCTCGTTTCGTGTTCCTTTAATTGTCGAGAGGCGTAAGCGATGACTTTACCTCTTTGCATTAGAACACACCCGAGCCCATTTAGAGAGGCATCATAATACGCCGTCATGTCTTCCACACCTTCTGGCAACATAACACCGGAGCTTGACACAATTTCTCTTTTAGCAATTGAAAAGAAATTTCTTGCTCGTTCTCCCAATTAAATCTCGCGTTATTCCTCGTTAATTTCGTCAACGAAGAAGCGACCTTAGAAAAGTCTTGGATAAACCGACGATAATAACCG
Organism: Rutidosis leptorrhynchoides; assembly: GCF_046630445.1. Classification (NCBI taxonomy): domain Eukaryota; kingdom Viridiplantae; phylum Streptophyta; class Magnoliopsida; order Asterales; family Asteraceae; genus Rutidosis; species Rutidosis leptorrhynchoides. The sequence continues at coordinate 174,548,158 of NC_092335.1, forward strand.
GCCAATCCGAGAAAACTTCGGATTTTTGTAGGCGTAGTCAGTTGTCCCCAACTCTTTACCGTCTGAATCTTCCCCGGATCTACTTGAATACCATTTTCGTTCACGATATGGCCAAGGAATTGAACTTCCCTTAGCCAAAATTCAAATTTAGAGAATTTAGCATACAACTTCTCCTTCCGTAACGTCTTTAACACACATCAAAAATGATGTTCATGTTCCTTCATGCTCTTCGAATAAACAAGTATGTCGTCAATGAACACAATTACCGACTTGTCCAACATGGGTTGGCACACTCGGTTTATAAGGTCCATGAATGCCGCCGGTGCATTCGTAAGACCAAAAGGCATAACTACGAATTCAAAATGCCCATAATGCGTTCGAAAAGCCGTTTTCTCAATATCTTCCTCACGGACCCGCATTTGGTGATAGCCGGACCGTAGGTCAATTTTAGAGAAATACATTGCACCTTGGAGTTGGTCAAATAAATCGTCAATCCGAGGCAATGGATAACGATTCTTGATCATCACCTTATTCAGCTCACGATAATCGATGCACATCCGCATACTACCATCCTTCTTCTTCACGAATAAAACCGGAGTGCCCCATGGCGAAGCACTCGGTCAGATAAAACCCTTTTTAAGTAGCTCTTGGGTTTGATTTAACAACTCTTGCATTTCCGTCGGCGCTAAACGATAAGGAGTTTTAGCAATGGGAGTAGCTCCCGGAACCAACTCAATGCGAAATTCAACCTGTCTTTCCACCGGAACACCCGGTAACTCATTCGAAAAAACGTCCTCAAACTCATTTAGCACTGAAATTTCATGAATGGATGGTGGCTCATCTCGAGTATCCACAACATGGGCAAGAAAAGTCATGCCACCACTAACAAGGAAACGACGTGCCCGTGCAAAAGTGCGTATCGGCACAAGTCTTTTCTGTTTATCACCGTGAATAATTAACTCTCCCCCACTTGGGGTCTTTACACGAATACATTTTTTATGGCATGCGATATCGGCTCTATTATGATCGAGCCAATCCATACCAACAACGATATCAAAATCACCCAAAGTCATCGGGATGAGATCAATTTTAAAGTTTTCGGCACCAAACACGACATCATAATTTTTACACACATCAACCACTAGCACCGTTTTGCCGTTTGCTATTTCGACTTCTACCGGATGACTTAACTTAGCTAACGGTCTATTAAGTTTAGGCACAAATTTTGGAGACACAAACGACAAATTTGCACCGCTATTAAATAGAATTCTTGTCGGATTAGAGTTAACCATAAAAGTATCTGAGACAACTTCGTTGGATTGCTTGGCTTCATCATTCGTCATCAAATAGTTGCGACTCCTAGCCATACCCGCCGCCTTCTCTAGACGCTTAACATTATCGTTTCGCAAATCGGGACACTCCGGCTTCTTATGCCCTTCTTTACCGCAATTAAAACAAGTGAGCTTGTTTCCTGAAGATAGTTTCGGACAATCACGAGCCATATGACCCGCTTGCCCACAATTGTAGCACGAAAAAGAAAAACCACTGGAAGCGCCCTTCTTCACGCTATTGACACTTTTGGAAACCTTCTTGTTCATATTCTTCTTGTTCGAAAAGTTAGAATGACTAGAACCTTCAAACTTTCTTTTAGAAAAAGTGAAATCACTTCTCCTTGGAACTTCCGGCTCAAAACCCCGAGCCAATTCAAATAACTCTTCAAAATACTTAGCCGCTCCTCGACTAATCTTACCCTTATACTCATCATTCATGGTACGGTAGAAATCTTTCATTAGCTTGTGATCGTCACCAACATATTCTGGATAAAAACAAGACTTTGCCAAGAAGGTAGACTTGAGAGTAACCAAGTCCATTGAACCTTGTTGCAAATTGAGCAACTCGTCCTGGATTCTATCAAGATCGAAAGAAGTTCAGTATTCTTGGAAAATTTCCTTCTTAAACTCCTCCCATGTCAAGCTCATGCATTGCTCTTCATCATATAATTTGATTTTATCGTCCCACCACAACTTGCCTTCTTCGCACAACATGCTAGACCCATACCTCGTCTTGTTCCCGGGAGGACATTCCGCGGTACGGAAAGCTCCCTCGATATCGGAACTCCAACATGTGCTTTTCAACGGATCCCGTACCACATTAAACATCGGGGGTTGAGCATCCTTGAAATTTTTGTAATGGAAGTCCCACCTTCCATTCCCACCGTTACCATCACCCCCTTCACCACGAGGATGAATGTTTCTAGCTTCTAATGCCTCCTCGATCGCGACATTCATTCGCTCATTTATCATTTCGGTTACTTGCCCATCAACCGACTCTTGGAAAACCTTTCGAACATCGTCAAGAAAATCCTTTTTTAGCCTTTTAAAGATGGCCTCAACCTTGGTCGTGAGTTCAACGTCCTCACTCGTAGTTCCATCATTGGTGTCGTGTCCGTTTCTCATCTTCATTCTATAAAACGAAGTAAATTAAGCAACGAAACGAAAGGACTTAACACATACGTATATACATATACACCACACTACCCCATCTTGCTCAACAATCATCGAACATCGCTTGTTTGACACGATTTGAACCCGTAACAATGGTAGCTTATCATTGTTACGCGATCACGTCGCATTAATTCACTAGTACAACGTCTATCTCGCAAGATGACTGCTAAGACAACACAAAACAGTTAGTGCAAGGTTAATTCACATAAACCTAAGCACTAATCAACTCCCGGTCCGACCCGTCTCCAACAAGTCCCGCATAAAGCGCATACACAAATAAGTCTTAGTCTAGGCACCTATCTCAAGTCGCCTAAATCCCTTAGACCAGGCTCTGATACCAATTGAAACAACCCAACCCGTATTCTATACGATAATTTTTTTTTTTAAATAATTCACATTTTCGAGCCAATAAAATATGTAAGCCATTCCACAAGTTCCATTTAAAACGTACCAAAATTTAAATGTTTACAAGGCACGAAGGCCATCAATTAAGTTTAATACAAGTTGGACCCACTACAAATGATAGTTTATAATCCAAACGACACCTCGAGCATGGTTTGGGACTAAACTATCCAAAACGTTAGGCCAACTTCCAAAATCTCCAATGAAACATCATCAAAGGACACCTAGTGCCCAACAACCCCTTTTCCCCTATCCGCACCTGCATCTAAAAGGATAAACAATGAGAGGGTAAGCTAAAGCTTAGTGAATGCAATAATTATACACATACATATATAATATACCTACTTGCAAACACTCAATACACATACCGAAATACATGCTAGCAACACAATTAGCTTATCATCCATACGAGGCTACCAACCTCCAATACCACAAGCTAGCATAACAATCGCATAAATATATATATATATATATATATATATATATATATATATATATATATATATATATATATATATATAACTCGAACAATATAATAAGCCTTCGCTTACAACACAATAACCATGGTTAACCAATCGTACAAGGGAATGGTGCCCGCGAAAGACCATCGGAGTTCACAACATCCATTAGTGTACTTAACACCTCGTATCACTAACCCCCAGGTGGCATCTTAACACCTCGATACTTCACCCTCTGGTGGCGTCTTAACACCTCGACACTTCACCCTTTATTATGGAGTGGCATCTTAACACCTCGACACTTCACTCCTTGGTGGCATCTTAACACCTAGATGCTTCACCTTGAGTGGCATCTTAACACCTCGATGCTTCACTCGTCACGTGAAACGTGGTGTCTTAGCACCTCGACACTTCACATCTCATGCTACAACAAATAGATACATTATATACCTACACATATAATTATTCCACTCACCTTAACGATTCGGTGATGATTTAATGCTTCCATATGCTTCGAGCAAAGTACCTAGTACATAAGTACACATTTAATACACAACAAGTGGAATTAACCACCTTACTCACTCTTGAGTATTTAATGACCCAATTTGCATTAAATGGCTCAACTACATCAAAACCACCCATAAATGGCCAAGACTCAACTTTAATCACTAAAGCTAGTGAATTAAAGTCTATTAACCTTAACTAACGCAAACTTATGGTAATTCATACTCATTTCGCCCAAACTAGGTCAACATTACTCTTTTGACCCATTTTAATACTTAAACTTACAATTTTAGTCAAACATGACCCATTTACAATTCTTCCTTCAATTACAAGTGCATTAGTGACTAAAAGCACCATTTAACACTTACAACTCCAAATCATAAGACCAAACCCTAGATTATGGCTATTTAGGGTTTCCTTTTATCACCTAACCCAAATCCACCCATATTACCCCCGAATGGGTCTTACAAGTTCCAAATGAACCAAACCCTAGCATAAACTAATTAAAACTCAAAACATGGAGTTAGAACTTACCAACACTATCCTCTTGTAGCTAAGAACAAGGAGAATAACTTTAATTCTTGCTCCAAGGTTTGATTCACAAATCTCCACTCTCAAATCTCACTTGAAATCAAATGGGTTTTTAAGTTTTGAGAGTAAATGGAGAAAGAAAAGGGAAATGAAAATGAATAAAATGGATGAGTGGTGGATGTTTAGTGCTCCAATCAGATCTAGACGTAAAATGACGATTTTTCCCTTAAACCACTTATTTTAAAAACAAAATCCGGAACCAGTTCACCCAGTGGGTCGCGGCGCGGCCCTAATTGTCGCGACGCGGCGTTTAACGTATTTTACGAGCTTTCTTAAATCATTCCTGACTCAGATTCTAGTTATTTGTCGTGCCACGACCCTCTTCTCCGCGGCGCAACATATAAAGGGAAACTCGACCCTTCTTAACATGCCTCCTAACTCTGGTTTGAGTTCAATGTCGCGGCGCGACAAAGGCTTCCGCGGTGCGGCAATGGCCTTCAACTGAGCCATTCGACAACTTTACACAACTTAGCTATTTATCCAACTTGTACACTTCGTTCACGCTTCCTATGCACGTCTAAACCTCATCTTTAGTCTCACAAGCCTTAACATCAACAAAGACTCATGCATATAACTATACATGCATATATTCTAAACACAGATATATATATATATATATATATATATATATATATATATATATATATATATATATATATATATATATATATATACACATACATATTTGTATATATAATTACACAATTACTAACACTTAGGTCTTTTAATCATATAAATGCACAAGTTATAAGCGTACTAAAAATTGAGTTTGTACCTTTAAATATGTACGGGAAAAATGGGATGTTACAATTTAATACTTTGTTAACGTTTTCAAGTTATAATATTTATATATATATATATATATATATTCATATCCATTTATATATTCGTTCGTGAATCGTCGAGCATAGTCAAAAGGGTAATTGAATGTATGAACATAGTTTCAAAATTTTTGAGACTCAACATTACAAACTTTGCTTATCGTGTCGGAATCATATAAAGATTAAGTTTAAATTTGGTCGAAAATTTTCGGGTTGTCACAGTACCTACCCGTTAAATAAATTTCGTCCCGAAATTTGATTGGGATGGTCATGGCTGACAATAAGTATGTTTTCATGACGCATACGAGCTAAAAATTAGAGTTTTATCATCATCAAGTAATATAGAATAAACAATTTGATTACGCGAAGAGTATAAGTGAAGCTATCATAAAAGAGTAAAATGAATAAATGTAGATTTTTCATATCTTTTGACGTAGATAGGATTGATTTTCGAAGTTCAAGAGATTTGAAGAAAATCTTAATAAGATTTGATTCTTCGGTAATTAAGGAAATTAGGATCCGCTTTAAATGCGATCATCTATTTTGATTGCTCTGTCGGATATTTTACTATAAATCCACCCCCTTTGTTTCCTTATAGTTCACACCTTCTATTCTTTCTCCTTTAGTTCATACTTTGAATCATTCGTCAATATGCTCCATCCAATTCTGGTTCTCGATATACTTCTAACGTTCATATCTGTCATTCTTCTTTTTCACCTGCCGCCGAATGAATCTATTTACTTCTACTATACTCTTGGTTTTATAGTGTTTTTAGTTCTCCCGTTTCTTTATATTGCTATATGCATCGATATATATGGTTTGTAATTCCTAGGTTGTCGTTGGGCTTTATATCTTACCTTATATTTCAAAGTCCCTCTATCTTCTATAATCATTGTCATCCACAGTTAATGCTCTCTCTTATTTGCTGCGATTTATACTCCCATTTCTATTTCGGAGCTTCATGCTCTTGTTTTCTTCTTCCCGACTTCAAGTCAAGCGAATAATGGTCCAGAATTCGTAGTTATGAATTTCGGAATGAACATAATTAATGTTCTAAGAAGGAAATTGTAATAACACAATCTTGATTTGTCAAATTACCAGAATACCTCAGAAAAGACCGAATCATTAAGAAAATATTTCCTTGATATTCTTTAGAGGTTAAATAGAATACCAGAGTCATGTAACATGGCACATGATGACGATATGGTGTGAATCGTCATGTCCCATTTAGAAACTTAGCATGACTTACTATAATATAATCACGTTGATCAAGTGTCATTATATTATACTAACTCATGCTTCAGTTCCCAACACTACTTCAAAAACATTCATATTTTAAACTTGAAGGTTTCAGAATTTAGAAACTAAAATAGTTTCTTTTATGATAAAATACAGATGGTGCGAAGAGATAAATGTTGATGTATGTTCTGTAAGTCCCTAGAAATTTTTCCTATGTTTGTGATTAGTACTTCAGTTTATGGGATACCATGATCGCTCGTTATTATCCTATCTATGTTTTTATATGGTTACAGGTACTGCAGGAACGCGATACGGATGTTTAACTATGTTAGACTTAGTCAGACGTACGAGTGAAGCATCACTCATACGGCTGACAGGCTCATACGCATGGTTGATGCTGAACTAAGTCATAATTATAACCTGAATGAGAAGACAAGAGTGAGTGATCACCCGTACGGCTGATGAAGCCAAATCGTACGTGTGATGGATGACTCGTACGGGTGAGTCAACAGCACGGGTATATAAAGTCTTATGTTCTTCATTTTAGGTTAAGCCTCTCTCACACACAATCTCTCAGATCTGGTTCACTTGATCCGATTCTCTCTCAATCCAAATCACTCCTGGTAGTGAATAATAGCTCTAGGCATTAATCTAATCACAATCCTTGTTATGGTTTGACTAATTTAATCCCAAAAAGCTACCCATATTCACTTTGATTGGTTTAATTCACTAATTCCGCCTTTGTGTGAATTAAACCTGTTGATCTCGAAGTTCCTAGTCATGTTTCATCATTGGTATCAGAGCGTTGGTTGTGATTTCAACATCATCAAGTGATTTTTGGTGATTAATAGGGTTTATTATTTGGGTTTTTGAGATAAAAGTGATTTTAATTAAAAAGGAATCATTTTTACGTGTGTAATTGTAATTAGAGAGTGTGTTTATGTTTGTTTAGTGCTAATCCAGCTTTTGGACGAAGAAATTGAGATTTAACATCAATTTTTAGGGTTTTTGGGTGATTTGAGCTGAACAGAAGTTCACACGAGTGGGTCAAAATTTTTGATCACACGCACGGTTGACCACACGGTTGATCGTCACTCGTGAACTCACACGCACGGGTTAGCATAACCTTTTGAGGTTAAGTGACTACAGTCTGATCACACGAGTGATTAAACGGTTGATTGTGACACTTACGAGTAATCACACGGGTGATTGTCACACGCACGGTTGTTACTTAGTGTTCGGTTTTGTTGGTTAAGTAGTAACACATACGCTTGAGTCTGTGACATGTACGGTTGATACTTTCACACGTACTGTTGATAATATCACACGTACGGTTGATAACCTGAACCACATGGTTTACCTTTTGGTAAAGTTTTCAAGATGTTTAATTCAAATGATTACGCGTTGGCCGCACCTTTAGTTCAGAGCATTACGAATATGACTCAACAATTACTCTTTGCTGAGAGTGAATCAGGAAGTGGTACGAAATGTCCGAGGTTACTGAATATGGATAATTATTCTACTTGAAAGTCGAGGTTTAAGATTTGGTCTGATGGTCAGGACACGAAGCTTTGGAAGTACATTGTAACCGAATTTATTGGCCACATTCACCAGTTACGAATGAGTTGTATACATTACACAACATGCCTTCTGAAGAACGTGAGGAGTATAACTTGAAGAAAAAGATGTACTGTAATTTGACGAGTGCTCTTGGTGGTCCGATTTTCCATCAATTTCTGTGTCATGATAATTCATTCAAGATATGGGAAGCACTTCATACTTTCAATGAAGGAAATTCATCTTATAGAACTAGAAAAGGTTTAGAGTTGAAAGCTGAGTTTGATCGTTTTCACTGGCAAGTTGGAGAGTCTATTACAGAATTGGTTGAAAGATTTCGTCATTTGCTAGCTGAAATACATAAGCATGATGTAACTATTGAAGAGGAAGACAAAGTGACATGTCTGGCTGGAGCATTACCGTTAGAATGGAATGGTTTTGTATTAACTATGAAAACTAGTGGAGAATTAGCTACTGCTGCAGCGAACTCGTTTATCGCAAGACTTCAGGAAGAAGAACTAGAGTTGTTAAACAAAGTCAAGAGGTCTAAACAAGTTCAAGAAACCAAAATGTACTGTCCAAATGGTTACACACCACCTAAGTCGGCTCATGCACCATTTCAAACAGCCTTTGCTACGAACAATCAGAATATGTATGGTTTGAATGTTAGCAGTGCACCTATTCAACAAACTTCGTATCCATCACAAGTTTCACCATGTTCACTCAACAATCAATCACAGCCTACTTCGAATACTACTGAGTCATCTACACCGACTGCATCAGATGTTCTTTCTGCACTTAAGATCGAAAACATGAGGAAAGCTGGGAAAGAAAAGATTAGTGAAGATATAGCTGTGCTGTCAAGCCTTGTTAATTCTTATGATAGTTATCTTGATGGTCGCATAGGTAATATTCATCTAACAACTGAAGATTATCATCAACTTGATAAGAACGAAGCTGAGAAGATGGATATTATGTGGGGTATGGCAAATCTTGTGAGGCGTGCTAGAGATTATGAAGAGCGAACTGGGAAACCGATCAGTCTAACCAAAGATACAAAATTGGGTTTTGATATGAATACTGTTACTTGCTTCAACTGTGGAGAATTAGGTCATTTTTCAAGGCAGTGTACAAAACAAAAGAAGCAGGGTAATCGTAATCCGTTCAAGAATCAGAATTATACTTCTCAGAGTCATTCAACTAAATGTGAGATCTACATTACTGATAAAGTAATTGAAGCTGATGTAGCTGAAAGTCCGAACAAAGCTTTGGTTGTTATTCATGGAGACGGTGATGATTGGTCTATGAAGTTAAATGTGGCTGACCAACAACCTAAAGCCAACATGGCAAAGATCACCGAAGTAGAAGAAGACTGTGTCACTAGTCAAAACATAATTGAGAAGCTGACTGCTCGTGCTGAAAGAGCTAAAGAATTGTCAATAACCATTCGAAGAGAGAAGGTTCAGAAGCAAGTTGTGAGCAAATTCAAAAAGGCACGTGATTCGGTTCCTCGTACACCTGAATCTGGAAGTGTTTCACCGACATCATCAGAGGAATACTACTTCAACAGTTGGAAGGATAAGTATGGTGATACCTCAGTGTTTGAAGACAGTCTAGAAGCAGATCATAGTGAAGAAACATTAGTTGATGCTGATAAGGAATTAGACGAATGGGGTAGAATGATTGCTGTTGAATTGGAAATGTTAGTACTCATGGGTGAAGGTTCAGATCTTGAAAATGTAAGTTCAGATGTTGATGATTCGGACAAGACATCAGAATCAGAGGTTGTAGATAAAGCTGATCATACTGGGGTAGATCAAACTGATTTTGAAGTATTGAACAAGCAAGCAGTAGACTTATTGAAGATGTGCTTATCAGCTAGTGATCTTGAAAAGGTTTCCGGTTTGACAAGAGCTAAGGATATATGGGATAGAGTTGAGCAGATTCATTTGGGTAAAGATGCTGACACTTCAGAGTTTCTTACAGACTCGTCAAAATCAGAAGATGAGCTCGATGATGGGAAGAAGACAGATTTCTTTGCATTTATGGCTGAGACTTCCTCATCAAATAATGCTCAACATGTATCTTCTGATCCATCTACTGTTATTGAATGTGTTAAATGTGCTGAATCTAAGGTAACAATAGATAATTTAACTAAGGCATATGCAAAAATGAAAGAAAAATGGCATGCTGACCATGTGACCACTAAGGTTGAAAATGAGTTGAAAGAGCAAATCAAAGTTTATAAAAAACAACTTCACGATCTTAAATGTTATAACTTTGATATAAATCAAGCTTTAGTTAAATGTGTTGACACAATAAACGAATTGAAGAAAGAAAATGAATGTGTTAAAGCTGATTTAGAAGCTATGTCAATTAAGATGAAATGTTGGGCAAGTGCGTCACAATGGAATGCATTGATGGTGAAATTAAATGACACCAAGGGAAAGGGTATTGGATTAAATGCCGTAGCTCCACCATTTCAGAACAAATTTGTTAATGCAAATGTTGTTGATGGATGACCAGAAGACTGTATTCCACCTAGTTATGAGGACTATGTTGAGAAGAACAAAAAGTGTAGCTCAACTGAGAATGCAACTTCTGATGATACCACTGAAGGATCTTTAGATCATGAGGAAGATAAGAAAACTGGTCTAGGAGATAAGTCGGAGAAAAGGAAGGTGATAACACCTGATGAGCTAATTCGAATTATGAAAAATCCAAAGTTTGCTAATAGAGTGGTTCCACCGGTTACACCTAAACCTGTATCTAAACCTGTTCCTAGAAAGAGTTCAAACGATTCTCCTGTGTTTGCAAAAACACAAGATCCCTCTTCCTCTAACTCTAATAATCAATATCAATCTAGAGGATATAGAGAATTTCGACAATGTTTTAGTTGTGGTGTGTTTGAACACATTGCTGCTAACTGGCCTACAAGGTATAGAACACCAAGACGTAAGATTGACCTCACATATGATGATCACCGATCACATCATGCTCACAGAACAGGTTCACCTGTTCGTGATGAAGTTCGTACTAGAAGATACACAATAAATGTTGTTTATGGAGACTATAAGAGAAAGAACTTCAATAGGTCAATTTCCCCTGTGAAGATTAAGGTTTCTAAGAAGGATACCGAGGCAAGAGTTGCCGAATCAAGTGATCGAGGTAAAGCCTATGAATTTAAGGCACGATCACCTTCGCAAAAATCTAGTCGTAGGAAATATTTTTCCAGTACCAGACCACGAGTGAATCACTCTGAAGATGAGCAGAATGTGAAAAACCAGAAGAGCAATGTTGCTTCTTCTAAACTGTCTAAGTTTATGGTTTCAGACGATGAGGTTCCACCTGACTCAAATGGGAAATGGATGGAAGTTCAAGCTATGGGTGTTAATGGACAACCTACTGCCATCCTGGCGTGGGTTCCCATTATCAATTAATTGTTTTAATGTGATATGCAGGGAACCAGGCTACCTGCAAACAACACCTGGATAGTAGATAGCGGCACTTCAAGACATATGACTGGACAGCTATCTCTTCTCTCGGATGTACACCCAATTAAGGGAGGTTATGTTGCATTTGCTGGAGATAAAGGAGGTCACATTTCAGCTCAAGGTTTATTGAAGAATTATAAAGTTAGTTTCGACAAAGTAAACTACTGTCAAGAGCTTGCAAACAATTTGTTGTCGGTTTCACAAATCTGTGAAAAATCCTTCAAAGTAGCATTTGATGACGAATTCAGCTACATTTTGAAACCAGAGTTTGTGATTCCTCCAGAAATGATTTTGACGAAGGCTCCTAGACAAGCTGATTTATACATGCTAGATATGAATATTGCTACTTCAACTGCTGAACATCATCAAGATTTTGTTTCTAAAGTGACTGAACAAGATTCTATTACATGGCACAAACGCATGGGTCATTTAAGTTTTCGGAAGATGAACCATCTGGTTCACAACAATCTTGTAGAAGGTGTTCATCTTCGATCTTTTCAGATTCCAGGAACATGTGTTTCTTGTAAGAAGGGTAAGCAGAGCAAGAAAGCTCATAAGTTGGTGAAGTACAATCCTATCTCTGCTCCACTTGAATTGTTACATATGGATCTTTTCGGTCCAATCCGTTTTAAAAGCATTGATGGAAGTAAGTATTGTCTGGTGGTAACTGATGATTATCCAAGATTCTCTTGAGTAATGTTCTTGAAAGAGAAGTCTGATACGTTTGAGAACTTGAAAGTGCTAATCAATCGATTAGAGACAGGTTTTAATTTGAAAGTCAGAAAGATTCGTTGCAACAACGGTACAGAATTCAAGAATCAGTTTCTTGCAGGTTTTTGTATTGAAAAAGGTATCAATATGCAGTTCAGTTCTACATACGCTCCACAGATGAATGGTGTTGCTGAAAGAAAGAATAGGGTTCTGATTGAGACTGCTAGAACTATGCTAGCTGATTCATCTTTACCTGTTCATTTTTTGGGTGAAGCTGTTGCAAATGCTTGTTACACTATGAATCGGGTATTAACTATTAAACTACTAGGTAAAACATGCTATGAGTTATTACATGGGAGAAAACCATCATTGAAGCATCTAGAACCATTTGTTGCGCCGTGTACCATTTTGAAAAGAAAACCAGGAAGTAAATTTGATTCAAAAGTGGTTACTGGAGTATTTCTCGGTTACAGTTCTCCTAACAAGCGAGTTTTCAACAATGAGACGAGATGTGTTGAAGAATGGTCTGAAGTTGACGTCCAACGGAATTACACAAAGACTGCTACCAAAAGTCATCCTTGGATCTAAAACTATGATGAGCTGATTGATTCATTTAATCTTGCTCCAGATCAGATGGAGAATGAAGTAGAGTTACAAATGCTGTATGATTTACAAAACGATCCAGAAGTGTCTGCACCTACTCCAACTCCATTACCTACTGTCGTTGAACCAGCACAAGATTCAGATCAAGATGTTGATCCAGTGTACGATACCTGCGGATCTGATATTTCGAGTGACAATTCTGATAATCCTGAAGATGGAGATACCACGAATCTACATCGATAAATAACTGTTCCCGCACACCCAGTTCCCAGAACTACAGCTGCTCATCCTAGAGAGAACATTATTGGAGATCCGAATGCATGTGTTAGAACAAGAAGACAAGTTCAGTTTGATGGTCAAGTTGATTCTCATATGACAGCCGCTGCTGCATATTACGAGTACTCATATCATATTTCTAGAATAGAGCCAAAGACAACAAAAGAAGCTTTGAAGCATGTTGATTGGGTAATGGCTATGCAAGAAGAGATTCAGCAATTCCATCGTCTAGATATTTGGAAGTTAGTTAGTAAGCTGCATGGTGCCAAAGTAATCGACCTCAAATGGGTTTGGAAGTGCAAATTCGATGAAGATGGCAATGTTACCTGTAATAAAGCAAGATTAGTTGCTAAAGGTTATCAGCAAGATCTTAAATTTAATTACGATGAAGTTTTCGCTCCTGTTGCCAGATTGGAAGCGATTCGCATTTTCTTGACTTTTGCGTCTTTTATGAAGTTTAAAGTTTATCAAGTGGATGTTAAGAGTGCTTTTCTTTATGGAAAGCTAAATGAAAGAGTATATGTCAGTCAACCTCCGGGTTTTGAAGATCATCTTCATCCTGACAAAGTTTACCGATTACGTCGAGCCCTTTATGGTTTACATCAAGCTCCTAGAGCTTGGTACGGACGGTTATCGAGTTATCTGATTGAAAAAGGATATTAAATGGGCACGGTAGACTGTACTCTGTTCACAAAAGTTCAAGATGACGACATTATTTTAGTCCAGATTTATGTTGACGATATTATCTTCGGTGCTACTAAGCAGGAACTCATTGATGAGTTCGAACAGGTGATGAAGGACGAGTTCGAAATGAGTAAATTGGGTCTCTTACACTACTTTCTTAGTTTACAAGTCGAACAGACTAGTAATGGTATTTTTCTTCATCAAGTAAAGTATGTAAATGATATACTCGATTGTTTCGGTATGACCCAAGAACGTCCTGTGTCAACTCCATTAGCTGTTAATCATGGTATTTCGCTAGAGTACGAAGGAGAGCCTGTTGACCCTACATATTATCGAGCAATCATCGGATCGCTCATGTACCTCACTGCGTCTAGGCCAGATATTATGTTCGCAACATGTCTGTGTGCTCGTTATCAAGTTAATCTGAATACAGTTCATCTTACAGCTGCCAAAAGAATTCTACGTTATCTATTGCATTCGCCAAATCTTGGCATCTGGTATTCGAAGGATGAGAAGTTTGATCTTGTAGCTTATAGCGATTCAGATTATGCTGGTTGCAAAATCAACAACAAGTCTACATCAGGAGGATGTCAATTTCTAGGTGAAAGGCTGGTGACCTGGCAATGCAAGAAACAAACTGCAGTTGCTCTTTCCATGTGTGAAGCTGAATATATAGCTGCTGCTAGTTGTTGTTCGCAAGTTGTTTGGATCCAACAACAACTTCACGATTACGGGCTAAGAATCTCTTTCTCTCCTCTTTATATTGATAATACTGCTGCTATAGCAATTACTAAGAATCCTGTGCAACATTCCAAGACTAAACACATAGGTGTTAAATATCATTTTCTTAGGGATTACCATGAGAAAAAGATTATTAAGGTTAAGAGAATAGGTACTAAGGACCAAAGGGCTGACCTATTCACTAAGGCTTTTGATAAACCTAGGTTCTTACTCCTACTAGAGATGAATGGCATTGTTGATCGAGACAAAGTAATTACGGATGTTGTGTGTGAGGGTTAGTCAAGCTTTTAGACTTTGCATGTAGGATGCATGACATGTAGATTTTTGGTTGTTAATTATCTGCATTGCATATTTTTACTTCCTGTCTGCATTTCTTTACATGATTTCATTCATGATTGCATGCTTGTCTGTAGTTATTTTCTGTTTGGTTAAAATGCTAAAACACAAAAAGATTTTATATTTCAACATTTTAGGGGGAGAATATGTTATCAGCAGAAAATACCTAAAAAGTGAAAAATGCCTCACCAGAAAATCTTAAAAAGTTGAAAAATTCGAAAATGAGCTTGTTTTGATTAATATGTTGGAGAAGAAGAAATTACTGTACTGAGAATTGATATATTTGATTGTTAAGGACTGATTTGAAAGTTTATGTTTATCTGTTGTGTGATGTACTGATAGATGTGACTTATGAATTCTTGGCATTAGACAATCATAATAAGAATATTGATCATCTAAGATTCAGAAGTCATGGACGATCTGTAGCGTTTGAAGGTAATCACCTAATTATCTCCGAAACTGTATGAAATGATAGTTGTTGAGAAACTCAACAGTCGGTTGAGGGTATCCCCTATCATAATTGATAATCGTTAAAGAAAGTTGGTGTTGGATGTCCCCAAGCAATATTCAACGTTGCTCTACCAATTCAACTTCACAGCTATGAATGGGACATTCAATAGATTATTTAAGGGGTTGAGGATTATCTGTTTGGCTGGTGCATACCACGTTGTCACGGGCCTGAGACTTAATAATCGAAACTAAACCCTGAAAATACAGAGAAAATTAGTTTATGTCGAAAGTAAGTGTCCCTTCTCGCTTAAGGTCGAAAAGTATAATTCCTTATTGCGGACCGTTCAAGCATTTAAGGGAGAACACCTTCGAGTGATCTGAGCACACAACAAAGAAACATGAGTTCATACATAAAAATGGAAAACCCATTCATGATGGCGTTCAAAATCAATATATCAAAAGACAGTGATATGCTGAAAAATAAAATATCAAAAGAAAATCAATGTCAATAAACTTGGCGTATCAAGATGGCAAAGTCCTGAAAGTATGAAGAATGCTGATTCATGATGTGCTCATAAAGAACTCAGATCATTCTTAGTGTGACGCCCCCGCGCAGGTTGAATTGTTTAATCAGGATGTTCACACTGAACTATCAAGATTCTTGTCATCTGCAATATAGAGTTATATCCAT
Source organism: Rutidosis leptorrhynchoides (assembly GCF_046630445.1). Taxonomy (NCBI): domain Eukaryota; kingdom Viridiplantae; phylum Streptophyta; class Magnoliopsida; order Asterales; family Asteraceae; genus Rutidosis; species Rutidosis leptorrhynchoides. The sequence goes on from NC_092335.1 coordinate 174,564,220, forward strand.
TAAGACTCTAAGTTGGAAAGATACTTACCTAGATATACTCTAATACTTATTTATGAAAGTTTAACTTTCGATTCCATTTTCCATGACAACTTGAACATAAAGAAGTTAAGGGCCTCGAGATTTATTTCGTGTGACGACTGGTCATCCGGAAAGTCTGCTTTAACTGTAGACCAATGCCCGTGGTAAATAGTGCGCCTATTCGGATAATCCAATATACTCTGAGATCAGCTGAGCCAACTAGATTGAAGATTGTTAACACATTGGTAGAAGCCAAAGGCTGACAGGGTTATTCAAAATGCCGTGAGAACCATCCTGTTCAATTTGAATGAAGTACATGGAAAGAGATAATGGAAAGTTACGTGTAATGAATTGACAACCTAATAAAAACGCACAATCATAAGTGATGGAAGAATCAAGGATTAATGAACTTAGCATGATCTCAAAAATCATTGCTTTATAGTGTTCAAGTAATTAATGCCAACATGATTGTCGAAGTATCCGGAATGAATATGTTCATGTTTAATGAGGATTGATATCAGTAATTACATGATAATAGACATAGACCGGATAATTAGGAATGAACAAAAGAAATTGATTCAATATGTCAGTTCTGATCCATTTTTTAAAATAGTTAATCATTTTGCTCACAAAAAGTATGTGGATTTGTATGTCTTATATATATCTGTACTGTTAATTTTTTTGCATTGAAAACTATAAAACAACAAAAAGATTTTGGTTTACATGTTATTGCATTTCATGATAGATTGTCTTTCATTTGCATAATTTTAGTTGCATGACATTTTGCATCAGAAAATCCATAAAGATTTTTATCATTTCCTTGTTTTTCTGATTATCCTCTGAGTGCATAACGATATCTGAAAGAACTTTGTTGAGATCAAGATATTGGGCCACCAAATCCACGAGATAGAAGTTTGTAGAGCTTGTGACTGTTTGAAGAACATTGATGATTTAGATTGCTAATGAACTTAAGTTGACATTACACTGTAGGATTTACTCTTGGAACACAAAATGATTAGAGTAATAACCTTGTTTAGGTTAGGATTTTATCTGCCTAAGTGTTAATGGTCATTTCTTGAAGGTTTAGTGCTTTTCGACTCAAGTTGAAAGTGCATGTTAGATCTATGATTGCCAAACGAGTCAAAATCCTAAGGTTGTAAAATTTTGAAGTTTTGAAATTGCCTAAGTGCTCACACGCACGCTTGATGTGTGAACCGTACGATTGACCACACGTTTGAAGTTAACTGTACGGATGACCCTGATCAAACTTGTCCTAAGACAATTGGGTCACATGCACGTTTGATTTAGGTGAGACACGTGTATGATGGTGGATCGTGTGATCAACCGCACGGTTGATCACGAGAGTATAAATAGGGGTGATGAGCTCAGCAGCTCACACTTGTGCACCCAACTCATTTTTCTCTCTCTAAATTCGATCATCACCAATCAAGCATTCCTTTGCAATGAATGTTAAGCATACTTAGACGAATCCAGCGCCACCTATTAGGTATGATTTCATCGAGTTTAGTTACCTTAATTTATTGTTTTAATGAGTCGAAACCCTAAGGGTTCTTAACTCGAATTTCATGAAATTGAAGGTTGTTTTGATGTGTATCTGTAATTGTTTTGTGTTTAACGGAACCTTATGATGCTATCATGATGTAAATCGGTCCGTAAAATGCACAATTATGTGATTTTGATGATTTGAAAAAGGCATTTAATACGGGTTTCATCAGACATGCACGAGTGACGTCACTCACACGCGTGAGATGTAGTGACCCGAAATTTTCCATGTATATATATATTAATTGAGATTGATATTTACATGATTAAATGTTTCCAACATGTTAAGCAATCAAACTTGTTAAGACTTGATTAATTGAAATATGTTTCATATAGACAATTGACCACCCAAGTTGACCGGTGATTCACGAACGTTAAAACTTGTAAAAACTATATGATGACATATATATGGATATATATATATATATATATATATATATATATATATATATAGTTAACATGATACTATGATAAGTAAACATATCATTAAGTATATTAACAATGAACTACATATGTAAAAACAAGACTACTAACTTAATGATTTTTAAACGAGACATATATGTAACGATTATCGTTGTAAAGACATTTAATGTATATATATCATATTAAGAGATATTCATACATGATAATATCATGATAATATAATAATTTAAAATCTCATTTGATATTATAAACATTGGGTTAACAACATTTAACAAGATCGTTAACCTAAAGGTTTCAAAACAACACTTACATGTAACGACTAACGATGACTTAACGACTCAGTTAAAATGTATATACATGTAGTGTTTTAATATGTATTTATACACTTTTGAAAGACTTCAATACACTTATCAAAATACTTCTACTTAACAAAAATGCTTGCAATTACATCATCGTTCAGTTTCATCAACAATTCTACTCGTATGCACCCGTATTCGTACTCGTACAATACACAGCTTTTAGATGTATGTACTATTGGTATATACACTCCAATGATCAGCTCTTAGCAGCCCATGTGAGTCACCTAACACATGTGAGAACCATCATTTGGCAACTAGCATGAAATATCTCATAAAATTACAAAAATATGAGTAATCATTCATGACTTATTTACATGAAAACAAAATTACATATCCTTTATATCTAATCCATACACCAACGACCAAAAACACCTACAAACACTTTCATTCTTAAATTTTCTTCATCTAATTGATCTCTCTCAAGTTCTATCTTCAAGTTCTAAGTGTTCTTCATATATTCTACAAGTTCTAGTTACATAAAATCAAGAATACTTTCAAGTTTTCGAGCTCACTTCCAATCTTGTAAGGTGATCATCCAACCTCAAGAAATCTTTGTTTCTTACAGTAGGTTATCATTCTAATACAAGGTAATAATCATATTCAAACTTTGGTTCAATTTCTATAACTATAACAATCTTATTTCAAGTGATGATCTTACTTGAACTTGTTTTCGTGTCATGATTCTGCTTCAAGAACTTCGAGCCATCCAAGGATCCGTTGAAGCTAGATCCATTTTTCTATTTTCCAGTAGGTTTATCCAAGGAACTTAAGGTAGTAATGATGTTCATAACATCATTCGATTCATACATATAAAGCTATCTTATTCGAAGGTTTAAACTTGTAATCACTAGAACATAGTTTAGTTAATTCTAAACTTGTTCGCAAACAAAAGTTAATCCTTCTAACTTGACTTTTAAAATCAACTAAACACATGTTCTATATCTATATGATATGCTAACTTAATGATTTAAAACCTGGAAACACGAAAAACACCGTAAAACCGGATTTACGCCGTCGTAGTAACACCGCGGGCTGTTTTGGGTTAGTTAATTAAAAACTATGATAAACTTTGATTTAAAAGTTGTTATTCTGAGAAAATGATTTTTATTATGAACATGAAACTATATCCAAAAATTATGGTTAAACTCAAAGTGGAAGTATGTTTTCTAAAATGGTCATCTAGACGTCGTTCTTTCGACTGAAATGACTACCTTTACAAAAATGACTTGTAACTTATTTTTCCGACTATAAACCTATAATTTTTCTGTTTAGATTCATAAAATAGAGTTCAATATGAAACCATAGCAATTTGATTCACTCAAAACGGATTTAAAATGAAGAAGTTATGGGTAAAACAAGATTGGATAATTTTACTCATTTTAGCTACGTGAAAATTGGTAACAAATCTATTCCAACCATAACTTAATCAACTTGTATTGTATATTATGTAATCTTGAGATACCATAGACACGTATACAATGTTTCGACCTATCATGTCGACACATCTATATATATTTCGGAACAACCATAGACACTCTATATGTGAATGTTGGAGTTAGCTATACAGGGTTGAGGTTGATTCCAAAATATATATAGTTTGAGTTGTGATCAATACTGAGATACGTATACACTGGGTCGTGGATTGATTCAAGATAATATTTATCGATTTATTTCTGTACATCTAACTGTGGACAACTAGTTGTAGGTTACTAACGAGGACAGCTGACTTAATAAACTTAAAACATCAAAATATATTAAAAGTGTTGTAAATATATTTTGAACATACTTTGATATATATGTATATATTGTTATAGGTTCGTGAATCAACCAGTGGCCAAGTATTACTTCCTGACGAAGTAAAAATATGTGAAAGTGAGTTATAGTCCCACTTTTAAAATCTAATATTTTTGGGATGAGAATACATGCATGTTTTATAAATGATTTACAAAATAGACACAAGTACGTGAAACTACATTCTATGGTTAGATTTTCGAAATCGAATATTCCCCTTTATATTAAGTCTGGTAATCTAAGAATTAGGGAACCGACACCCTAATTGACGCGAATCCTGAAGATAGATCTATTGGGCCTAACAAACCCCATCCAAAGTACCGGATGCTTTAGTACTTCGAAATTTATATCATATCCGAAGGGTGTCCCGGAATGATGGGGATATTCTTATATATGCATTTTGTTAATGTCGGTTATCAGGTGTTCACCATATGAGTGATTTTTATCTCTATGTATGGGATGTGTATTGAAATATGAAATCTTGTGGTCTATTATTATGATTAGATATATATAGGTTAAACCTATAACTCACCAACATTTTTGTTGACGTTTTAAGCATGTTTATTCTCAGGTGATTATTAAGAGCTTCCGCTGTCGCATACTTAAATAAGGACGAGATTTGGAGTCCATGCTTGTATGATATTGTGTAAAATCTGCATTCAAGAAACTTATTTTGTTGTAACATATTTGTATTGTAAACCATTATGTAATGGTCGTGTGTAAACAGGATATTTTAGATTATCATTATTTGATAATCTACGTAAAGCTTTTTTTAAAACCTTTATCTATGAAATAAAGGTTATGGTTTGTTTTAAAAATGAATGCAGTCTTTGAAAAACGTCTCATATAGAGGTCAAAACCTCGCAACGAAATCAATTAATATGGAACGTTTTTAATCAATAAGAACGGGACATTTCAGTTGGTATCCGAGCGTTGGTCTTAGAGAACCAAAATTTTGCATTAGTGTGTCTTATCGAGTTTGTTAGGATGCATTAGTGAGTCTGGACTTCGACCATGTTTACTTGAAAAATGATTGCTTAACAAATTTTGTTGGAAACTATATATTTTTAACATGTGAATATTATGTGATATATTAATCTCTTAACGCGTTTGATATTATGTGATAGATGTCTACCTCTAGAACAAGTCCCATTGACTCACCTAATAATAATGAAGAGTCAAATGTAAATTGGAATGATTCGTGGACTGATTCACAAGTTCCCGAAGAGGAACCGGAAGAAGAGTCGGAACCGGAAGAAGAATCGGAACAGGAAGAAGAATCTGAACCGGATGAAGAAATAGAACCGGTGGGGGAAATAATAAAATGGTTAAGTAAAAGAAAATCCTCAACCAACTGACCAAGGTTAATTATGGTCAATGGTGTTTCCGCCAAGGAAGCAAAATATTGGGAGGATTACCAATTCTCCGATGAATCGGATTCCGACGAGAATTCCGATGATGTTATAGAAATTACCCCAACTGAATTTAAAAAGGCAAAATAAAATAATAAGCGAAAGGGCATAAAAATAGAGAAATCTAATTCCAACCCCGATGAACTTTATATGTATCGTCAACCCCCGAAGTCCTTAAGTTGTAACAATGACCCGGGAACCTCTAAACCACCAGGTTTTTCTAAACCAATGTGGAAAACGACGGCTCGTATTAGGGGAACATCATATATCCCTAGAAACTTGGCAAAACGAACCAAAACCGAAGAAGAAGAAACAAGCGAGTCGGAATAACATAGTTGTATTCGTGTGGTGTAATATATGTAATATAGTGTGCTTATGCTTTATGATATATGTAAAAATTGCTTGTATTAATAAGTATTTTTTTTTATGAATCTAACTCTTGTCTATTTTACAGTATAAAAACACAAAATGGATAGACAACCCAATATTTTAAGAGACCTACCCGGAGACATGATTGATGAAATCTTGTCTAGAGTCGGTCAGAATTCTTCGGCACAACTATTTAAGGAGAGATCAGTTTGTAAGACATTCGAAGAACGTTCCAAGAATGCCTTGGTTTATAAAAGGCTTTCGTTCGAAAGATGGGGGATATCACATTGGGAAATCCATAAGTTACGATATGTTTACTTTGACGCATATATTGCGGGGAACCCAAATGCTATTTTACGCAATGGGTTAAGAAATTATTTTGACTCAATATATCCGAATATTGGACTTCGTGATTTAGAAAAAGCGGCTAACATGCAACATAAAGAAGCATGTTATGCTTACGGATTAGTAATGTTCGCTTCTCACCAAAGTGAGAACAAGAGCATCGGGCTACAACTATTAAACAAAACGTTTTCACAAGTGACGGAGTCGGTAATTGGGGTAAGAAATGAGGTTTTTAGATTGTTATGGGACTGTTGGACATTACGTAACCCTCGTCCCTTTGACGACATTACAACACGCTGTCTTATCAACGGCCATAACGGTTATGTTCCACAAGACCAAGGATGGGAAGTAATCCTAGTAAAACCAGAATGCATGACTTGTTTCTGGACGTATGAATTACGTGTCTTTATTGCCTTTGCTGAACGACTTGTGTACTAGCTAGAATTATCTTCACAACCATCTTGTATCAAATTTATTGTGTGCTATATTTCATGCTATATGTAAAATAAGCGGTATTGTAAGTTTGTAAAATATTGTGTAAAAGTTTGAACGCGAAATATTATTATAATCAGTTTTTCATATAGAATTGTAGTAGTTGAATTATATATTAGCTACTAAGTATGAACTTAACGGGTAGGTACTACCCGAATTTAAACTTATAAAACGCTAATATGAAGAAAAAGCTTTTATAAATGAGTTCATATTATGCTACGAAATACTATTAACTACTCTTAATATTCTGTATGATTAACTTGTTCCATTTGACTATTTTGAAGGAAATGGCACCGACTACTCGACACACCGTGAATATGAATGAAGAGGAATTCCGTACTTTTCTAGCTTCAAACATAGCCGCAGTACAGGCTGCGCTACATACCAACAATAACCTTGGATCTAGCAGTACAGGAAATCGTGTAGGATGTACCTACAAAGAATTCACTGCCTGCAAACCTTTGGAATTTGATGGAACCGAAGGACCGATCGGATTGAAACGGTGGACCGAGAAGGTCGAATCGGTGTTTGCCATAAGTAAGTGTACTGAAGAGGACAAAGTGAAGTACGCTACACATACCTTCACAGGTTCTGCGTTAACATGGTGGAATACCTATCTAGAGCAAGTGGGACAAGACGATGCGTACGCACTACCGTGGTCAGCATTCAAGCACTTGATGAACGAGAAGTACCGTCCCAGAACCGAGGTCAATAAGCTCAAGACAGAACTTAGAGGGTTACGAACCCAAGGATTTGATATTACCACATACGAAATACGATTCACAGAATTGTGCCTATTGTGTCCGGGAGCATTCGAAGATGAGGAAGAGAAGATCGACGCGTTTGTGAAAGGATTACCGGAAAGAATCCAAGAAGATATAAGTTCACCCGAGCCCGCCTCCATACAACAGGCATGTAGAATGGCTCACAAACTAGTGAACCAGATTGAAGAAAGAATTAAAGAACAGACTGCTGAAGAGGCCAATGTGAAGCAAGTCAAAAGAAAGTGGGAGGAAAATGGTGATAAGAATCACCAATACAACAACAACAGCAATTACAACAATAATCGCAACAATTATCCCAACAATCGCAACATCAATCGCAACTACAACAAACGGCCCAACAACAACAACAACAACAGCAACTACAAAAATCATCCCAACAACAATAATAACCGCAACAACAACAACAACAATCAGAAGCAGCTATACCAAAGGTGTACAAAGTATCACTCGGGGTTCTGTACCAAATTTTGCAACAAGTGTAAAAGAAATGGTCATAGCGTGGTGAAGTGTGAGGTCTACGGACCAGGGGTTAATAGAACGAAAGGAACAAATGGTGTCGAAACGAGTAATGGCGGAGCAAGTAGTGTCGGAGCAAGTTATGCCAATGTAGTTTGTTATAAATGTGGAAAACCGGGCCACATTATTAGAAATTGCCCGAACCAGGAGAACACGAATGGACAAGGCCGCAGAAGAGTTTTCAATATTAATGCGGCAGAGGCACAGGAAGACTCGGAGCTTGTTACGGGTACGTTTCTTATTGACAATAAATCTGCTTACATTTTATTTGATTCGGGTGCGGATAGAAGCTATATGAGTAGAGATTTTTGTGCTAAATTAAGTTGTCCATTGACGCCTTTGGATAGTAAATTTTTACTCGAATTAGCAAATGGTAAATTAATTTCAGCAGATAATATATGTCGGAATCGAGAAATTAAACTGGTTAGCGAAATATTTAAGATTGATTTGATACTAGTAGAGTTAGGGAGTTTTGATGTGATAATCGGTATGGACTGGTTGAAAGAAGTGAAAGCAGAGATCGTTTGTTACAAAAATGCAATTCGCATTATACGAGAAAAAGGAAAACCCTTAATGGTGTACGGAGAAAAGGGCAACACGAAGCTACATCTTATTAGTAATTTGAAGGCACAAAAACTAATAAGAAAAGGTTGCTATGATGTTCTAGCACACGTAGAGAAAGTACAAACTGAAGAAAAGAGCATCAATGATGTACCCATTGCAAAAGAATTTCCCGATGTATTTCTAAAAGAATTACCGGGATTACCCCCACATCGATCCGTTGAATTTCAAATAGATCTTGTACCAGGAGCTGCACCAATAGCTCGTGCTCCTTACAGACTCGCACCCAGTAAGATGAAAGAACTGTAAAGCCAATTACAAGAACTTTTAGAGCGTGGTTTCATTCGACCAAGCACATCACCGTGGGGAGCTCCTGTTTTGTTTGTCAAGAAGAAAGATGGTACATTCAGGTTGTGTATCGACTATCGAGAGTTGAACAAACTTACCATCAAGAACCGCTACCCACTACCGAGAATCGATGACTTATTTGATCAACTACAAGGCTCGTCTATTTATTTAAAGATTAACTTACGTTCCGGGTATCATCAAATGCGGGTGAAAGAAGATGATATTCCAAAGACTGCTTTCAGAATACGTTACGGTCATTACAAGTTTATGGTCATGCCGTTTGGTTTAACTAATGCACCAGCTGTGTTCATGGACCTTATGAACCGAGTGTGTGGACCATACCTTGACAAGTTTGTCATTGTTTTCATTGATGACATACTTATTTACTCAAAGAATGACCAAGAACACGGTGAACATTTGAGAAAGGTGTTAGAAGTATTGAGGAAGGAAGAATTGTAAGCTAAGTTTTCAAAGTGTGCATTTTGGTTGGAAGAAGTTCAATTCCTCGGTCACATAGTGAACAAAGAAGGTATTAAGGTGGATCCGGCAAAGATAGAAACTGTTGAAAAGTGGGAAACCCCGAAAACTCCGAAACACATACGCCAGTTTTTAGGACTAGCTGGTTACTACAGAAGGTTCATCCAAGACTTTTCCAAAATAGCAAAACCCTTGACTGCATTAACGCATAAAGGGAAGAAATTTGAATGGAATTATGAACAAGAGAAAGCGTTTCAGTTATTGAAGAAAAAGCTAACTACGGCACCTATATTGTCATTGCCTGAAGGGAATGATGATTTTGTGATTTATTGTGATGCATCAAAGCAAGGTCTCGGTAGTGTATTAATGCAACGAACGAAGGTGATTGCTTATGCGTCTAGACAATTGAAGATTCACGAACAAAATTATACGACGCATGATTTGGAATTAGGCGCGGTTGTTTTTGCATTAAAGACTTGGAGGCACTACTTATATGGGGTCAAAAGTATTATATATACCGACCACAAAAGTCTTCAACACATATTTAATCAGAAACAACTGAATATGAGGCAGCATAGGTGGATTGAATTATTGAATGATTACGACTTTGAGATTCGTTACCACCCGGGGAAGGCAAATTTGGTAGCCGATGCCTTGAGCAGGAAGGACAGAGAACCCATTCGGGTAAAATCTATGAATATAATGATTCATAATAACCTTACTACTCAAATAAAGGAGGCGCAACAAGGAGTTTTAAAAAAGGGAAATTTAAAGGATGAAATACCCAAAGGATCGGAGAAGCATCTTAATATTCGGGAAGACGGAACCCGGTATAGGGCTGAAAGGATTTGGGTAACAAAATTTGGAGATATGAGAGAAATGGTACTTAGAGAAGCTCATAAAACTAGATACTCAATACATCCTGGAACGAGGAAGATGTACAAGGATCTCAAGAAACATTTTTGGTGGCCGGGTATGAAAGCCGATGTTGCTAAATACGTAGGAGAATGTTTGATGTGTTCTAAGGTCAAAGCTGAGCATCAGAAACCATCAGGTCTACTTCAACAACCCGAAATCCCGGAATGGAAATGGGAAAACATTACCATGGATTTCATCACTAAATTGCCAAGGACTGCAAGTGGTTTTGATACTATTTGGGTAATAGTTGATCGTCTCACCAAATCAGCACACTTCCTGCCAATAAGAGAAGATGACAAGATGGAGAAGTTAGCACGACTGTATTTGAAGGAAGTCGTCTCCAGACATGGAATACCAATCTCTATTATCTCTGATAGGGATGGCAGATTTATTTCAAGATTCTGGCAGACATTACAGCAAGCATTAGGAACTCGTCTAGACATGAGTACTGCCTATCATCCACAAACTGATGGGCAGAGCGAAAGGATGATACAAACGCTTGAAGACATGCTACGAGCATGTGTTATTGATTTCGGAAACAGTTGGGATCGACATCTACCGTTAGCATAATTTTCCTACAACAACAGCTATCATTCAAGCATTGAGATGGCGCCGTTTGAAGCACTTTATGGTAGAAAGTGCAGGTCTCCGATTTGTTGGAGTGAAGTGGGGGATAGACAGATTACGGCTCCGGAGATTATACAAGAAACTACCAAGAATATCATCCAAATTCAACAACGGTTGAAAACTGCCCAAAGTCGACAAAAGAGCTACGCTGACATTAAAAGAAAAGATATAGAATTTGAAATTAGAGAGATGGTCATGCTTAAAGTTGCACCTTGGAAAGGCGTTGTTCAATTTGGTAAACGAGGGAAATTATATCCAAGGTATATTGGACCATTCAAGATTATTGATCGTGTCGGACCAGTAGCTTACCGACTTGAGTTACCTCAACAACTCGCGGTTGTACATAACACTTTCCACGTCTCGAATTTGAAGAAATGTTTTGCTAAAGAAATTCTCACTATTCCGTTAGATGAAATCCAAATCAACGAAAAACTTCAATTCATCGAAGAACCCGTCGAAATAATGGATCGTGAGGTTAAAAGACTTAAGCAAAACAAGATACCAATTGTTAAGGTTCGATGGAATGCTCGTAGAGGACCCGAGTTCACCTGGGAGCGTGAAGATCAGATGAAAAAGATATACCCGCATCTATTTCCAGAAGATTCGTCAACACCTTCAACAGCTTAAAATTTCGGGACGAAATTTATTTAACGGGTAGGTACTGTAGTGACCCGAACTTTTCCATGTATATATATATTAATTGAGATTGATATTTACATGATTAAATGTTTCCAACATGTTAAGCAATCAAACTTGTTAAGAATTGATTAATTGAAATATGTTTCATATAGACAATTGACCACCCAAGTTGACCGGTGATTCATGAACGTTAAAACTTGTAAAAACTATATGATGACATATATATGGATATATATATAGTTAACATGATACTATGATAAGTAAACATATCATTAAGTATATTAACAATGAACTACATATGTAAAAACAAGACTACTAACTTAATGATTTTTAAACGAGACGTATATGTAACGATTATCGTTGTAAAGACATTTAATGTATATATATCATATTAAGAGATATTCATACATGATAATATCATGATAATATAATAATTTAAAATCTCATTTGATATTATAAACATTGGGTTAACAACATTTAACAAGATCGTTAACCTAAAGGTTTCAAAACAACACTTACATGTAACGACTAACGATGACTTAACGACTCAGTTAAAATGTATATACATGTAGTGTTTTAATATGTATTTATACACTTTTGAAAGACTTCAATACACTTATCAAAATACTTCTACTTAACAAAATTACTTGCAATTACATCCTCGTTCAGTTTCATCAACAATTCTACTCGTATGCACCCATATTCGTACTCGTACAATACACAGCTTTTAGATGTATGTACTATTGGTATATACACTCCAATGATCAGCTCTTAGCAGCCCATGTGAGTCATCTAACACATGTGGGAACCATCATTTGGCAACTAGCATGAAATATCTCATAAAATTACAAAAATATGAGTAATCATTCATGACTTATTTACATGAAAACAAAATTACATATCCTTTATATCTAATCCATACACCAACGACCAAAAACACCTACAAACACTTTCATTCTTCAATTTTCTTCATCTAATTGATCTCTCTCAAGTTCTATCTTCAAGTTCTAAGTGTTCTTCATATATTCTACAAGTTCTAGTTACATAAAATCAAGAATACTTTCAAGTTTGCTAGCTCACTTCCAATCTTGTAAGGTGATCATCCAACCTCAAGAAATCTTTGTTTCTTACAGTAGGTTATCATTCTAATACAAGGTAATAATCATATTCAAACTTTGGTTCAATTTCTATAACTATAACAATCTTATTTCAAGTGATGATCTTACTTGAACTTGTTTTCGTGTCATGATTCTGCTTCAAGAACTTTGAGCCATCCAAGGATCCATTGAAGCTAGATCCATTTTTCCCTTTTCCAGTAGGTTTATCCAAGGAACTTAAGGTAGTAATGATGTTCATAACATCATTCGATTCATACATATAAAGCTATCTTATTCGAAGGTTTAAACTTGTAATCACTAGAACATAGTTTAGTTAATTCTAAACTTGTTCGCAAACAAAAGTTAATCCTTCTAACTTGACTTTTAAAATCAACTAAACACATGTTCTATATCTATATGATATGCTAACTTAATGATTTAAAACCTGGAAACACGAAAAACACCGTAAAACCGGATTTACGCCGTCGTAGTAACACCGCGGGCTGTTTTGGGTTAGTTAATTAAAAACTATGATAAACTTTGATTTAAAAGTTGTTATTCAGAGAAAATGATTTTTATTATAAACATGAAACTATATCCAAAAATTATGGTTAAACTCAAAGTGGAAGTATGTTTTCTAAAATGGTCATCTAGACGTCGTTCTTTCGACTGAAATGACTACCTTTACAAAAACGACTTGTAACTTATTTTTCTGACTATAAACCTATAATTTTTCTGTTTAGATTCATAAAATAGAGTTCAATATGAAACCATAGCAATTTGATTCACTCAAAACGGATTTAAAATGAAGAAGTTATGGGTAAAACAAGATTGGATAATTTTTCTCATTTTAGCTACGTGAAAATTGGTAACAAATCTATTCCAACCATAACTTAATCAACTTGTATTGTATATTATGTAATCTTGAGATACCATAGACACATATACAATGTTTCGACCTATCATGTCGACACATCTATATATATTTCGGAACAACCATAGACACTCTATATGTGAATGTCCGAGTTAGCTATACAGGGTTGAGGTTGATTCCAAAATATATATAGTTTGAGTTGTGATCAATACTGAGATACGTATACACTGGGTCGTGGATTGATTCAAGATAATATTTATCGATTTATTTCTGTACATCTAACTGTGGACAACTAGTTGTAGGTTACTAACGAGGACAGCTGACTTAATAAACTTAAAACATCAAAATATATTAAAAGTGTTGTAAATATATTTTGAACATACTTTGATATATATATGTATATATTGTTATAGGTTTGTGAATCAACCAGTGGCCAAGTCTTATTTCCCGACGAAGTAAAAATCTGTGAAAGTGAGTTATAGTCCCACTTTTAAAATCTAATATTTTTGGGATGAGAATATATGCAGGTTTTATAAATGATTTACAAAATAGACACAAGTACGTGAAACTACATTCTATGGTTGAATTATCGAAATCGAATATGCCCCATTATATTAAGTCTGGTAATCTAAGAATTAGGGAACAGACACCCTAATTGATGCGAATCCTGAAGATAGATCTATTGGGCCTAACAAACCCCATCCAAAGTACCGGATGCTTTAGTACTTCGAAATTTATATCATATCCGAAGGGTGTCCCGGAATGATGGGGATATTCTTATATATGCATTTTGTTAATGTCGGTTACCAGGTGTTCATCATATGAATGATTTTTATCTCTATGTATGGGATGTGTATTGAAATATGAAATCTTGTGGTCTATTATTACGATTTGATATATATAGGTTAAACCTATAACTCACCAACATTTTTGTTGACGTTTTAAGCATGTTTATTCTCAGGTGATTATTAAGAGCTTCCGCTGTCGCGTACTTAAATAAGGACGAGATTTGGAGTCCATGCTTGTATGATATTGTGTAAAAACTGCATTCAAGAAACTTATTTTGTTGTAACATATTTGTATTGTAAACCATTATGTAATGGTCGTGTGTAAACAGGATATTTTAGATTATCATTATTTGATAATCTACGTAAAGATTTTTTTAAAACCTTTTCTTTGAAATAAAGGTTATGGTTTGTTTTAAAAATGAATGCAGTCTTTGAAAAACGTCTCATATAGAGGTCAAAACCTCGCAACGAAATCAATTAATATGGAACGTTTTTAATCAATAAGAACGGGACATTTCATGAGACATGACTCGTACGAGTCAGTGCACGGTTGATGATCAACCGTGTGGACCCTTGAGCTCACTCGTTTGTCTTGAATTTATTGATCACTCGTTTGCAAGAGCTGACACGTGTGATTACACGCACGAGTCACCACACTGTTGATTCACTCGCTTATGTTTTAATGCATCATCCGTGTACTCTGTCTGAAACCATATTACTGCTCAAACGTGTCAACTGTGACACGAGTGACTATATCACTCGCACGGTTGATGTGACAACCCGAAAATTTTTGACCAAATTTAAACTTTATCTTTAAATGATTTAATGTTTTCAACACGATAAGCAAAGTCGGTAATGTTGAGTGACGAAAGTTTCGGAACTATATTCATATAATCAATTATTCTTTGACTGTTCTCGAAGATTCACGAACAATATATATATATATATATATAACTTAATGTGCATATATATATATATATATATATATATATATATATATATATATATATATATATATATATATATATATATATATATATATATATATATATATATATATATATATATATGATTTTAAGTTATTTAGTAAACGATAGTAACATTCGATTATTGATTTGATTGATATTTAGATAAGTTAACTAAAATGTTTAAGATAAACCAGTAAAACACTAATTTGCTACAGTATTTTTGAATTGCTACAGTACCCGAAAAGCTACAGTGTTTTTGAAAATCACTATTTGCTACAGTAAAACACTACTTCAAAATAAAAAATGTATATATGTATATGTATATACTACGAGACGATGATTTATAGAAGCAAATAACCAAAACACTTAATTGATTAAAGCTACACTTTGAGTGACATAGTTTATCAATGA